>NC_051434.1:15507419-15557110 GCF_001649575.2 Kryptolebias marmoratus
AGGACAAATAACACCTTTTCTGTTCAAATTGCCAACCCGCCACAGTGGCGTGTGTTGATCAAATTCACCCGCCACTTCAAATATTTACCCGCATTTGGCCGGTGGCGGGTGCTAATTTCCAACCCTGTGTACAGCTGATGGTTACTTCAAGTTTCAATAAAATTTGTCCCGTGGTTTTTGAGATATTTTGCCAAAAAACAGACATACAAAAACATAAAATCATTATCGCCTGGCTTTTTTTTCCTTTCAGCACAGGGAGATAAAAATAAATTGCCTATGTTAATTTTTCACTCCTGTAATAAGTTTCAGCACAGTGCAGACCCAAGTGCAAGGTGTTAATTCCTACTTTTAGTTAGGGGATAAAAATATTTTCTAAATGTTCCAATTATGAGGTTAAATTTAAAACAAACAAATCAAGGCTGGATTATATTGCACCTTTGAATAAAAATAGAAAACAAACAACAACAACAAAAAACACTTTCAGTGCAAATGAACTAATTACAACACAGAACCTTATAGATCAAATAAGTCCAACAAGCAGTGACTAATTTCAACAATATATACAATAATAATAATTTAAAATTTAAATGCACAACATATGAAATGTTGCACGACCTGGATTGGTAAGAACCAAATACCCTAAAAGGACATACAATGGCAAAAAGAGCTCCAAAAACAGCTCCAGAGCATGTGCCACATTAATCCATACTACCATGCTGGGGTGTATTTGTTATGCATGCTTGAGCTTTGATGTTGGGGCCAAGATGCCCAGGTGCACACGATGCAGAGACCCCCCCAGACCAGGGCGGCAGACCAAAGGCAGGAGCAGAGTTGTAGGCATCCATCCATTCATTTTCTTTACCCGCTTCTCCTTTCTGGGTCGCGGGGAGCTAGTGGCTATCTTCAGCAGTCACTGTGCGAGAGGCGGGGGACACCCTGAACAGGTCCATGATTGTAAGCATGAACACTGAATTAGAATTTGCTTTTATTTTAGGGAAAAACACTCCCAAGTCTACCTCAGTCTGTCTATCCAACTTTGCTGACGGGTTGAAGTGATTTGGTGTAAAAAAAAAAAAAAAAAAGAGAAAGAATTAAAATGCCATTAACAAAAGTGAAGTTCTTGTGTCTTTCATAGCACCTTTAGTTATATTTCACTGAAATGCAGCTTCTTGTTTTATGTGCAACAGCAGTAATGATCTAAAATTAAAAGAGTAGAATAGCATGAATTAATGCATTTCGCCCGCCACTTTTCATGCCAGAGCTTTAGAACAGATCATCTTATGATGAGAAAAGATGGAGTTGGAGTAGTTTTGGTCAAACTAGAAATAATTTCACATGTATTTTCATCTAAATTCCCGACATCTTGTAAGATCTGTTACCACTTGGATTATGTGCCGAGGATGACTCTCAAATACTACAGCATCAAAGTGAAGCTCAGTACTTGTGAATCTGACTAAGTTACAGAGATTTATTTTGTGTTTGCTAAGGTTGCTTAGCTGTGGCGGCCATTTCGAACTGGATTGACTCCAAAAGCTATTCAGCTGTAGAGGATGATTACTTCCTGAGAGTTTCAATAAAAGCCATCTAGTGGTTATGAGATAGTTCGCTAACACGGCAGACAAATGAACACACAAACATGAGCAAAAACACTGCTGTCCTTTAGTCTTTAGTTGTGGGCATTGATATTCAGCTTGGTGAGTGGGTTACGAGCTAATTCCCTAAAAAATAAATAACATAATGTTTGACATGATTTCAAAAACACCTGATAAACATTGGCTCATGAATCTATTGTTTGCCATAGAATGAAAGTTTAATGTAAGCTATTTAATACTGCCACTTAACGTCTATCTATCTATCTATCTATCTATCTATCTAATAGTCAAATATTATTAATATAATTAAATTTAATAGTGCTCATAAAGTAAATCCCCTTAAATGTAACCTACAGTTTTGACTCACCTCCTAAGCCAGAGAAGTGACCAGCTGCAGCCAATTAGAGACTGATTAGTTAACAGCATACAGGCTAACTGTTGTCTCCTAATATGGTCATCCAGTTGTCTGCATGTAACATTATTCTCCACCATATAGTTCTATGCATAGAAGTGTCTGTCTTTGAAGATTCCTATTTGTAATTTTTGGCAAATAAATACAAAAAAGGCAACATTAGTTAAGTAGTTGAAGTGGCAACTTCATTAACAATAGTTTAAAGACTGACATTTTTGTTCTAAAACAGGTTTTAAATGCTTTCACCTTAGCTGTATCTTTGAACATTGTCACAATTGGTCTTACTGCACATTTTGCGTAGGCTACATTTCATTGGTCATCATTCATTTGTGTTGTTGCTTTCAGAAAGCTTCTTTACGCCTGACATTTTATAATGTTTTGTAAAATTCTCTGTTTTATTTTTAACTCCTATTCTTTTTTTTTGTGTGTGTGGCTTTCAAGCCCAACTTATTATGCAAGACAAAATGCCTGAGCAACCAAAATAAATAATTTAGAAAGAAGTTCCGTAACAACAGTAGCTGCATTTTCATACCTGAAGGTAATGTCACAGCAAATAAAACTTAAACTGTGTTTGTATTTAGTTCATCACTCTTTTGCCTCCAGAAATGCTTGACACCATCCATCACAGGAGTTTCCAAAATAGCTGCATTAAAAGTTTCCTCCATAATTTAGACAGAAAACTTCAACTATGCTAAAAAAAGTCATACTTTCAAACATTGTTTTTGGATAAAAGGAGGCTTGTGATGCTTGGAAAACTTTTTCTTTTTTTACTTATTTTATTTCAATTCAGAAATATTATGAACACCTCAGAGTACATAAATCAATCCATAAATACAAATTCACTTTATTATAAAAAAAAATAAATAAATAACAGCAGCATTTTTGTACTGTTCTCTCTATATGAACACCCAACCATCGGATCCATTTAGGTTGAACTTGGACACTCCTGATAATAGCACTGATAGAGCTTTACTCCCTCAAAGTACTTTCTTTCACAAATTTAATCCTAGCTTTTATTGTTTAAACCCATGAATGGTGTTCGCTTTGGCACTCTCGCTCTTAATCCACAGCCAGTGATATGATTGGAAATAGCTAGGGAACTCGCTTGTATCCGTTAACTCTCGCTGTTCTCTGGGGTGATCTGTAAATCTGCTTCCCGCATGGTTTTGCTTATTTTTCCCTTCATCTATTTAATGCATGTGTGGCAGTCACTGATCCAACAGTCTTTACCTTTCTGAATATACGGCGACTTTTGTCATTTTTGCAATGAATTTCCACACCAGTAAATCCTGAAAATATCTGTAAAACGCATACACTTTCTGATCTGATAGATGCATTAATAGCAATTTGATAGAGGACAGACTTATTTGCCACTGTCTTTTTTCTTTCTTCACTTTTAGTGAAAAATCATTGTTTTTTTGTCCAGATGTTTACTTTATTGCATTTTACAATATATCATCATCCTTGGCAATAGATTTCGATAAGGCTCTGCTCACAGAAATCTTATTTTGATTATTTGATATATATATATTCTGCATCTATCAGACCCACCAATCTGTAATCATCTTGTTTTGTTTTGTGAACCCTTTGACCATTTTTTAAACCAAAATGTTCTCCTCGACTTTAAACAAAGGCCATTTATGAACATTTTTTGTAATCCTTTTATATTTGATGCTATTTTCAGTTTAAAACTACTATGTAGTATGTTAACTAATTTAAGTAGCATTCCTAGAAGGATTGTATGTGGCTTGTTGCCTTGCATGCCAAAGACTGGAACAAAGATCCTGCTTGATCTCTTAGTGCTAAGAATGTGTTGGCAATGACTCTCAGCTGCCTGCACAATGTTTAGCTCAGTATCTAAAAAGAATTACAAAGCTATAGCCATTTGTGTTTATTCTGAGGTCAATTAGCTGTGGTGGCCATCTTGAATTGAACTGATTAAAAAGTTAATTATTTGTAGATGTATATCTAATGATTTTTTTTTTCTGAGAGTTTCATTAAAATATTTTGGCAGTTTGCTCAGAGACATGCAAATAAAGACACACATACACACGCACAGACAATTACATGATCCCTCCCTCTTCATGGTGATAATTATAGTCTTGCTAATTACAGCAACACCCCTTTTGGAGAAGTCTGCATTCATAGTTTTATCAAATGACAAAATCACAGCTACTCTGTCATAATCAAAGTCAATAACAGCAATAATGTATCAAAATATTTAACTATCTCGACGAGTAAGCCAAAAAAAAAAAAAAAATACAGTTTAATCTGAATTTCAAAAACTACAGAACCAAAAAATAAAAAAAATTAAGAAAAATAAGAAAACTAATAGGAGAATATTGAGAAGTGTTAGAAACAATCAGGAATCCAAACTAAAAATATAGTTTTTAGCTAAAGTGCTTCTTCTTATTAGGAGCAGCTTTCCACAGCAGCTTTGCTGTGTTCAGCCATCAAATCAATTTACCACCCACATAGCTGCAGAACTCATACACACACGCACTCTAGCAAATTGAAAGGCAGGTGTCCGCTGCTCATTTATTGCCCATCACCACAGATTGAGCCATCTGCGCATGGACATCAGTGTGAACAATACAGATCCCTGATTTAAAGATCCAAAAAAGGAGACAATGTTGCTCTCATAACTGACTCACCCATGAAACATCCCTTCCCAAGTGTCACTTTCATTCCCTGCTCCAACATGTGCTTCCTCTCACTGCATCCGGCTCTTTACAATCTATTACATCCAACCCTTTTATCTCTCTGCATTAAAAAAAGGCTTCAGTGATTCGCTTAATTCTTAAGTACCACAATGGAGGTGGGAAAATTGCAAAACACTGCTGTGAGAAAAATGAATTAGACCCCCCTCCCAAAAAGGGGAAGAGGACTAAGATACATGCTTGATTTCACCCCTCTTTGCAAGATTGTCACAGTAGGATATCAGCTAAACGATGGGACACATGTTCATGCAAATAGCCTCTTCGCTGACCACAAATTGAGTTGGAAGGCAGCCATCTTGGTTCAGCAGCGCACTGCAGGGGGAAGAGGGGCTTGATAGCGGTTAAAATGCAGGGCCCGAGGAGAGGGGGCGGCGGTGGTCAACAAACTGGGAAGAATTCTTGCAGCATCCAAATCGCGATTATCTGCTGGAAGCCAGATATGAGCCTGAACAGTATTCCAAGCTGAGAGACAAAATGGAGACGCACAGCAGCTGAGTCCATGTGTGAAGGCTGCAAAGATTAAATTTTGCTATGTGATATGGGGCTGTGGCAATCGGAGGCATGCAGCCAGTTTTCTTGAGAGAAAAAAAATGAGAAAAATCTGCCAGGAGTATTGCCTGTTATCAAGCAAAAGATGTGAGATATGATTGGCACTGAGACGTACAAAAGAATGGATTTGCAGCACCAGTGTCTCAAGTGGGCGGGAAATTGAAGGAGGGGAAGATGAGGGAAAGTGAGGGACACGAGGCAAAGAGAGATACCAAAAGTTACAAAAGAAAAAAGCAGTTATGGGAAATCATTGGCCATTTTTATTATACAGAAGGTAATAGTGAAAATTAGATCCTCCGAGGAGAAGAACAGGTGCATGTGGCAGCAGCTGATATGAAAAAAAGAAAGTTCATCCACTTCCAATTCTAGGGTTTTATGTTGCAGGACAGAATAAAAATGATCTGGTCTTTAACAAATTCTAAAATGAGTCACATTTAACCTCACTGTGTCAATATTTATCAAGGAAAAATTAAACCAAAATAGAAAAAGTGAGAAAAATTGAGAACACTTAGCTTGTAGAACCTCCTTTAGCAGCAATGACTCAGTAGTCAATTTCTCTATGACTTTATTGATCTCTTGCATGGTCGTGAAGGAATTTTAACATACTCTTCTTTACAATGTTGCTTCGGTTCATTGAGGTTTGCAAGCATTCATTTCTGGACAGCTCCCTTAAGGTCCTGCCACACCATTTCAATCATGTTAAAGTCTGCACTTTGACTGAACCATTGCAAAACTTTGATTTTTGTAACTACAAGGTGGACACTCATGTGGAGGAGGCATTGTAAAAAAAAAAAAAATCAAACAAACCTCAATAGCAAAATGGTAGATCTGGCATGTCGACAAAATAAACTAAAAAAAAGCAAAAAGCATAAATGGCCCAAAACACAGGAGAGCAACAAAGAACCTAGAGACAATACTTGTAACAGTTGGCTCTGACAGTGATCTGAGAAACAGAGGAGATTAAATACTTTGGCACAGGTAGCTGAGTAGAGGCAGGTGAGCTGATTACAGTTAAATTACAGATGTATGGATCTAAACAACAAAGAAAGCTGAAGTAAACATGGCTGAAACCCAAAGAAGAATGTGACAAAATGAACTTTTACAAACAAATAAAAATAAATAAAAACACTGAAAAGCAAAGAAACTCCAAATCAAAAATTAATACTAGCAACAACATAACCTTAAAACCTGTAAACATGATAGGTTTTGATGCTGTGTTTGGGGTCACCGTCCTGTTGCGTGACTCAAATGCAGCCAAGCTTCAGCTGTCGGATGGATGGTCTAACATTTGATTCTAGATAACTTTGGTATACAGAAGAGTTTAAGCTCAACTCAATGACGACAAGTTGCCCAAGTACAGTGGATACAAAACAAGCCCAAATTATCACCCCTCCACCACCGTTCTTGACAGTCAGTATAAAGCGCTTTCTCTGATATGCTGTGTCTGGTTTTTATGAAACAAGGTGCTGTGCATTAAAGCCAAACATCTCTACGATGGTGTCATCTGTGGACTTTTTTTTTTTTCTTTTTCCCATGACTGTACTCTTTATCTAAGTGGAAGTGCTCGTATAAAAGTGCATGCGTGTATTCATGAAGAGAGCAGAGGACTATTAAGAGGGCTTTCCACCTGACTGGCCTTTGCATCATCTCTATGAAGAACCTCTGCTTCCAATTATCCCACCCGTACCCATGGGTAGGTGAGGGGCAGAGGCAGACAGGGAGGTGGAGAGTGAAATTGCAGAACGCTGTCTTTAAGGGGGTAAAAAATGGAGACTTGGTGATGAGGAGATGGCAGCGGTTTGGGAGAAGGGCAGGAGATGAATCGTAGGAGGGTGAGAGCGACATGTCTGTGTGTGGGAATGTAGAACTCCCTACCACGAGTTGAGTGAGGCTGTATCACTGTCAAAACCTGCTTCATTAGCCTCTGCATGGCTATTCAGGGATTCATGCTCACACACACACTTACGATTTCAATCATTAGAATGCTATAGTGTGCTGTAACTTTGTGCTCTTCCCCTCAAATTATATGCATGTTTACAACCATAAAGAGACAGAGACTAAACCAGGTCATTCATCTTTTAATCGTGCTCTCTTAGTCAAAGTGTGTGTGTACGGATGTGTGTGTGTTCTCGGTGTGGAAAGTAAGCACAGTGCTGATGCAGCTGATATTTTCCCAGAAGGAGAGAAGAGGAGGGATGAAAAAAAAAAAGAAAAATAGATACAGCAGCAAGATTTTGATGGCTGAGTCGAGGAGAGACATTAGCCAATAAATGATGGGTGGTAAGAGAGAGGGAGAAGGAGTGCAGAGGAAAGAACCATGGCATGTTTTTTTGTGTGTGTGTGTGTGAGGGAAAGACAGAGTGTGTTCTTCCAATACAAAACCCTGTACGCCTATAACTTGTCAGTGGTCAAGGCCAGAGGCTGATGTTCTGTTGAGCTCTAAGTCTCTACTGACTGCCTGTCACACAAACAGAAATGCTGTGAAGAAGTGCAACACAAACACGCACACATTAAACCAAATGAATAGGTGCTCTCAGGTCTACTGTAGGTTTTCAGAAGAAGAAAAGAAAAAACATATTCCTAAAAAGCCCCTGAATTCAAAACTGTTGCTGATAAGCGTAGGTGTGTCTGTAAGCATGACTCATCACTGACTCTATTTACAGTGGGAAGCGAGTGGAGGTTAAAATGGCGCTTCATTCCCACATGCACGATTTGTTTCCTGCAGTTAATAGGAAGAGTTTCACACACAGTTAGATCGTATTTCGATCAGCCCTCTCATCTTTTTCTTGTTGGCTAAGCTATAATGTTCTGCGTCACTTTGCCCAAGGGCATGATCTGGCCTTGATAGAGTTGCCTTCAGCGCTCTCCGATTCAGTTAAAATTTCTGGTGTTTAAAGTTGTAATCATGCTGCTTAATAGCTCTACAGACAAAAAGGCAATTCCAAAATGTTAATGACCGTTAAAGTGGTCCGTGCAGTATATAACGGAGGTCTTGATTTTTAGCACCTGTAGTTTTTAAGCACATAATTTGAAATATCTTAAGTAGACAATCATTGTTTCTTAAACAATCTTGAAGATTTTTGTTTAATTGAAATTTCCACCAGTACTCCTCATCACACATTCCAGGTTTTGAAATAAATCCAAGTTGTTGGTGTAGAATAGAAGGCCTTGTACTTATTCTCCCATGCTTTATTTAACATTTGATTATTATATCTTTATCTGATTTGTGTTTATCGCCATTTTATATAAAAGCTTTAACAAGTAGTTGTTTAGCTTATCTGGAAAGAGAGAGAGGTGATAGACACCTTGGAATGTGAGCAACGGACATGACAGCAAGGAGGGGGGAAGGAGTTGCCCTTTGACCTCCAGAGAAGGGAGGCAGTGATCCACCCTCTGGAGGAAGGAGGGTCTAGTAATAAGACCAGACAAACATACTTTGTCTCTTCAGACAATCCTGGGGTGATGGCTTGACTAGTTTTCAAGGTGATCTGTATCTCATTCCCATTGATTGTCTCCCAGATGCATATGGTTTTATGATTGTACGAATATTGACTAATGGTGTTTGAATAAATGTGTTAAACTTCAAGGTAACGTCTCCTGAAGGTCTTTCCCAACAACCAACTCGGGGAGGTAAAGGTAGTTTTTTTCTCAACATTAGCCAGCTTTAAAAAAGGTAGTCTTTGTTTCTGCTGTTTTTGAACTGCTAGTTTTTAAGGTTTTTGTCTCACTGAGAGACCCATTGCATCACCTCAATCCTAGTATATAACTGTATTCTTCTGATTTTTTCTCTTTTTTTTTGTACTTTCAACCCTTATCTATGAACCATTCAAGCCCCCAGTATGTGAGGCAGCAATGCAGCTAATCATCATGATACAGCCTCAACCACATAGCTTTCTTGAACCTGCGTTCTGCATTTTCTTTCCCAGCAAGACACCAAGGGGCAGATCATACTGGTGGCGTATAAGTCATGTTGTCACATTTTCACACCTGTTTACTGTGTGTTTGGCCATTCCATCTTCCATAGTATCTCTTCTCTGATAATAAAGCAATGCTGTCAGGAGAAATGTAGCCTACCTTGCCTTAAATTGCTCAAGAGAGTGATTTATCATGTAGGAAATAAAGTTTAATTAGTAAGTATTTATTTGGTGTTTAAACTAATGGCTGAATGTTACAAAACAAGTCCATGGTATGTTTTCTATGAATGAACTTTTTATGTTTGTTATAAACTACAATTAACGCTGGCAGGATAAATGTTTTTACTGATTATCTTAGACACTTTGATATTTATTCCACATTTAATTGTACAATTTTGCCAAAAGTTGATATTGGTGGATTGTTGTGCTACTTTTATGTTGTTTTTCTTTTTTTTATTCTTTTTTCGGCAGAATTTTAAAAACAGAGCCACCTCTTTTTCAAAACACTTTAGACAATTAGCACAATCACACCCAATTATAAGAACACCCCCGATTTTTTGCAAAATTAAACACTTATAAAATTAGACACCTATTTCTAGAAGCTGTATTTTTGTTGCCAGATCAAACAAATAATCTTTCTTTTAACCCATTTACACTTTGATCTTTTTAGATTTTAACACTTTTAGCACTTTTACTTTTATGAAACACAATTGTGAGGTATACAGAGATAGTACAAAAACAAATTCACAAAGTTTGACATTAAACCTACACAGACTGATGAGTTTTTACCATAAACACAAGTCAGTCTTTATTAAAGTCCGAACATAATTCATGCCAGTTTTCTAATTACTGTAAAAACTAAACAAGCAAACAATCGACAACAAAAGAAAAAGAAGAAGAAAAAGAATTGGTTATTGGTTGCAATCAAACAAAATAGACGATCATGACTGGCTGATGATCAAGACGTTTGGGCCCAAAGTCAAGTGAACTGATGGTTCTGATTTAAGATTCATTTTACTTTTAGTCCAATAAAATACCTTCAGTTGATGTAGGATCAGTTATGTTACATCAATAAGAAAAGAATAAATCCAGCAAAGCAGTGCAAAATGGCTTGGCATGGTATGTGATGATAACATCTTATTAGTATATTTTCATTTAAGCTTTTATGTGTTCACACCTGGAGGATGTGTTTAAACAACTGGTTCTTAGGTTTGGGTCATTTAAAAAGTCAGTCCTTTGAAATAGCAAAGAAGAGACTTTTTTATATATGTCTGTGTCTAAAGCAGATAATTGAATTTAATGTGTTGCAAAAGGTCTGAAGCTGATAGTGCACTTATAGTTGTGCAAAACTGAGCTGGTGTTGGGCTAATTAGGTGTAAAGTTTTGCTAACTGTGGGAATTTTTTTTTTCAGTGTGTAAGCAATTGTGAAAACAAACAAACAAAAAAAACTCTAATGTCAACAATTGTGTAGTTAGGTTTGTCAAGCAGCATGACACGTTCCTTTATGCTAGTTGTTCCTCTTAATGCACATCATACAATACACCAAGGTGATGCATCCTTGGTGTGTTTTCAGAACAACTGCATCTCCATCAACCTCATTCCTAATTAATATAATGAGGAAGGCCTTAATGAAAAAATACATCTCCAAACTAGCCATTTTTAAGGAGGGTAGAGGGGTGGGATGGGGTTGAGAGTCACAACTTATTATTGATAGTTGAGCTCAGGTCAGGTCAAGTTGCTTCTGTTTTAAATGTTCATGTAAATTCACCCAGTAAGTACTAATATATATATATATATATATATATATAAATGTACTCACATAGTTTCAGATTTCTCCTAAATTTAGCCATCCCATATAGCCAATAAATCTGTATTTTCAAAAAGCAAAGGTGAGACTAGATAACAGCTGCAACCGTCTGGAAATCTCACACACAGCTTTCCCACACATCACTCCATTTATCACTATTTCAAGCACAACTGACATGTTTTTGACTTAAACAGCCTAAATCCTTCCATCTGTCTTGTGAAGAAAGTCGAGCTGCCGCATGTAGAGGAACATTATTATTTATTTGCATGTGACATCACTTGGTATTTACGGCTCTGAGATGACCTGTGAGGATGTGAGCGACTCGATGTCTCTGTTGCTTAGTGCTGATGGTGAGGAAAATCAGTCGTAGTCAGTTCCATCTGAGAGTCAAACTGAAACGAAGTCATTAACAAACCCGTGTCTCTTGAGGAAGAAGGGGAAAGAGCAACAGTGAGGGAAAAAACAGAGTGGAAGTTTAAAGGCTCTAAAAGGAAAAAAGAAAAAAAAAAAAGAAGAAAGTGAGAGTGAGGGGAGAAAATATTAGCAGAGACGTGAGGAGATTTAAACAGACAAAATACTCCAGAGGAAAATAGGAATAACTAAATAAAAGTGTGTTGGGAGCTTGGATGTGGAAAGCAAACAAGATGTGAAAAAAACAAAATGATGAAAACTGAACTCACCAAGATAAAGCGAATGCCGTGATGAAAACAAGAGAGCAATTTACACAGTCGGAGCAGTCGTAGAAATATTCTACTTTTTGGTCTTTAAAAAGACAGAAGCAGCGGCTAAGGACTAATTAGTTATCACTCTCTTTGCAAAAACAGCAAACACACTCGCCATCCACATTAAAAGATGGGTGTAAATGACTGGAGAGGTGATGGAAAACTGTACAAACAGTCTGGAGATAAGTGCTCCATCATCTTAAAGTGGATCTATTTCTTAAATCTAATTCCATCTAGGATTTGGAGTGAGAGCAGCATATTGGCACACACACAGATTTATTTCTGCTGGCGTGCCTACCAGTCAGCAGGTTTGTGTGTCTGGTTTATCTTCAGGCCATCAGAACTCCATTAACAGCATATTAGATTGTGCTGATGTTATCTGCATCTTCTCAGCACCATAGATACCTACAGTATGAAGCATCATGGTAGGTTGACCCTAACTTTGTACAGGACATTAATAAATTGGGCAACAGTTCAGAAATATAGTTTGAATATATATTTGAATAAAGCTTACTAAACTTTGTAGGATATCTGTTGCCTTTCATGCCAGAGTTTTAAAATACAATTGTCTCATGTTGAAAAATGATAAAGTTGTAGTTGTTTTGGTCAAACCTTGAAAATAACATTACTGCAGGATGTCCCGCTCACAGTATGTGTTGGCAATTACTTTCAGCTACTAGCACATCAGATGTTATTTGCATTCTATAAAACTGACTGAGTTATAGACATTTTTTGCTTGTTTGTATTTGCTAAGGCTGCATAGATGTGGATGACACCTTGACTCCAAAAGATAATCAGCAGTAGATGAGCATCAAAGCATTCCTTTCTAAAGCTTTCATGAAAATCTGTCCACTGATTCCTTTTTCTTTTTTTTCCTTTTTTTTCTAATAGATAGATAGACTAGATTGATGCCATTAGGTACTACTAAAATTTGAATCAAAGTTCTTGTGTAATGTGTTACACTTTGAGTGTGTGTTGTGAATCAGTCTTAGTTCAAGCACACAGCATTTTAGCAGAGGAGCTGTAAAGGGTTATCGCCATTGTTGTGTTTGCTAAGGTCAATAAGTAACGGCAACCATCTTGAATTGGTTTGGTTCCAAAAAGGAATCAGATGAAGATGTACATCCAGTGAATATTTCCTGAAAGTTCTGTTGAAATCTGTCCAAAGGTTTATGAGATGTTTTGCGAACATATAGACAGAGTAGACTTCACTAGTTAATGTTTCAAAAACCGTTCTGTGTGATGAGTTAGGGCTCATAGTATATGTTGGAGATGAGTTTCAGCTACTAACACACAACATCTTAGCTGAACACCTGTAAAATTGGCTGAGTTTTAGTCATTTGTATGTTGGTTACTGTCACTTAGCTGTGACGGTCATCTTGAATGGCGTTGAATCCAAAAGTTAATCAACTGTAGATGTGCATCTAATGATTACTTCTGAAAGTTTTATTGAAATCTGTTCACTGGTTCATGAGATTTTTTTCCTAAAGCTACAAACAATTGAACACACACACAGAGTACAAGCACCAAACATCTCTTTTCACCTTCGGCGGCGGGTGATAAACAGGTAAATGGTTGATAACGTTTCTTTTTTTTTCATTCTCTGGATAAAAATGCAAATTTTAATCAGGCAGGAAATTATCAGATGATAGCATAATATGAATGCTAATGCTTCTATCATTTGAACCTTCAAAACCCTTAACTGATCAACATCAGGGTTCTTATCAAAAAGACGAAAAAGAAAAATAAATAAATACACTGATCCCTCTGTTCATTTGTGCCCCCTGTCTGTACAACCATTAGTCAATTACACTTACAGCCAACAAATCAAAGCCGACAAATGAAACAAGGTGACGTCCACACGTCCCCACTTTGTTTTTCACTGCTCCACACAAATCGCCTTGCAATAATCCTCAGGCTGAACATAATTAGGGATAGAAGAAAAAGAAATTACACAATGCTGTGTCCCAAATGTCCCCAGCAAATAGACAGACCTAAGCAGGAGCCATGAGATATGCAGCTGTTTACTCACTTGTGAAAATAAATGTATTTGTGTGTTTGGACGGAACAATCATTACCCGCAAGGTTACTGAAAATGATCAAGGAGAGACCGAGGAGAGATGGAAGAGATTCTAATAGGAACAAACAGGAAACAAGATGAAAGAAATCCTATACTTGTTTAAGACTTATAGTGTTGCTCACTAATGATTTCCCCTCACCTTTACTAAGGTCTGTTATTTGTACTAAAGCTGCTTATGTTAGATATGTTCTCTGTATATTTTAACACCATCAACTACATCTGTATTATGACTTTCTTAGTCATCATCAAATTCTAAGATCCACAGCAAAGACAGCATCCTTTTTTAATGACAGCAAAGGAAAAAAACAACCCAGCTATATCAGAACAAAGGTGAAAAGGCTCTACTAATGTAAAACTTTAGAAACCAGGGTCAGAATGTCCTCTACTGCCAGGTTATAATTTTGCAGTAAACCTCTTTGTTGCAAGATTGTTATTAAAATAACATTTTTAAGTTACAGTACCTAGAAAAGCTAACCAATCTGGCTTCAATGACTTCAGAGGGGTAGTTTAACACCACATGAAGGTTCTTAACAAACTGAAGCACTCGGTACAACCTTGGTTACTTAACTTTTTTTTTTTAATTACCTATAAGTTCACAATTGTATTTTTTAACTTGCTTTTTTTTAGTTTAGTATATAAAAGGTAGTATCAGTTGGAACAAGCAGAATTGTATGCAACCAGAGAGGAAAGCTTAGCTGTTTAATCTAAAACATCACCTTTTGGGTGTGTCTTTAATGGATGTCATCTTGCTCTGCTTTCTAATAAAGGAAGCCTGCCTCAAAAGGATGTGAGTATGCAGGTCAATGAACTTTATCAGTTAATAAATACTAATCATCATGCATAATAAATTCCATTTTTTATATGAAACATCTCAAAGTTATAAAGAACACTTGATTTCAATTCAGCTTTTTTTTACATTTTAACAGTTAATCCAGTGAATATTAAAAATGTGGGACATCCCTTTTAGGTGGTCTAATAGAATGATGTGTGTGCGTGTGTGTGTGGTTCTTAAGGTTTCCAAAGACAGAAGATGTCTAAAGATTCGAGGTATGTTTACCTCGCGGACAATGGAAAAGTGATTTGTACGCTTTGCAAGGTTTCCTTGGCTTACAGCAGGACAAGTGTGATGCATGAATATCAGCTGGCAGGAAAAAATAAAACCACCTTAGGTTTGTTTTTTAGGCTGCCAAATGCATTCTGTGAAGTTAGACAGGTTCTCTGTCTGCTACATTTCCCTGTGAAAAAAATGTTGAAGATAAGTTTAAGACTAGAATCTGGGCCCATGTTGCATCTATCTATCTATCTATCTATCTATCTATCTATCTATCTATCTATCTATCTATCTATCTATCTATCTATCTATCTATCTATCTATCTATCTATCTATCTATCTATCTATCTATCTATCTATCTATCTATCTATCTATCTATCTATCTATCTATCTATCTATGGCTGGGTTTTATGGCAGTCTTTAGTCTGCAGTATCAAAGATTTTACCATTTTTTCTACACAAATAAACAAGTTACATAAGACACTGTACAAAGATGAGTCGTTAGAGAATCGCCCTGACAAGCATCAAGGTTTTGATGTGTAAGACACAAGCCTGGCAAAGTAGTAGTGCACAGACGACATGGCAGACATGTCAGTAAAACCAGCAAACAAATAAACAAACACAGAACTCTAAAGTACACTTGGGTGACAGCCGAGTACATACAGTACTTCTCAAGGAAACATAGTCATTTGTCACTCAGTGTAGACCTCACCAAATCCCTCATTCACTCTTGTTGATGTTTTTACTTGTATATGTTCTCTTTTTCTCTCTGTCTGTGACTCATTCCTCCTTCCCCCCTCTGCCTCCTTCTTTATAAAGTAGGAGTAGGGCTAATAATACTGATGGACTTAACTACTTCACAGAAACCTAGAGACAGATTTTAATGGATACATTAAGCAGTGATACAGTTGTGGAACTATCCGCCAGCAGTCTGTGCAAAAATCTTTTAAGTAGCAACATCAGAGTGAATTAAAGGCCTGGGATTTCTTGAAGGAGTAGATAGTACCTGCCACCTTTCAGAGTTTAAAACTAAGATTATTTTGTGTTGCGAAATGGCAGAAGTACAGCTGTTTTGGCATAATCTCATACAATATTGTGAGATCTTATGTAATCATATAATGCTCAGAGTATCTGTTGTGAATGACTCACGGCTATGGCTGCATCAAATTTTAGGTCAATATCTGAAAAATTGACAAACTTATAGTTATTTTTGAGTTTGAAAGTTTGATTAGCTGTGGTGACTATTTTAATTAGGTTGACTCCAAAAGTTATTCAGTTGCAGGTGTGTATCCAATTGAGACATGAAGATTAACAAATTCGCACCGATTTAAAACTGCTTATGTGCTCAATGTGACTGCATCAGTAGAGCAGCCGCGTACAAAATAGTTTCAGGATTGAATGTAGATGTGTCAGTTTGTTCCTGCTGTTTAGCAATATTATTTTCTCTTTAGCAACACCTACAGTTCAGAAGGAGAACTGCAGCAGCGCCAGTGTAAACAGCAACAAAATGTGCAACTTAAAATGTGTTTATAGAAGAAATGTGAATCAGCTAATATTTTAGGACAAAAAAGGTTAACTTTATGGTGTAAATATTTTTATTGCTCACTGCTAAGTTATTAAAAGAATATTAAACACATCTGTTCCTGACAGGTTTACTAATTTTTCACTTAAACTTATTTTTTTGTGTATTGTTTTTTGACTACTAGTCAGATTTCAGTAAAGTGTTTTGCTGTTTTAAACCAAGGCCTGTTTGTGAGCGGTCATTTTTATTAGGCAGTAAATAATTAATCCTAATAATTGGACTATTCCTTTGCTTTGTTGTTTATATTGCTTTGAATCTCAATGTGTTGAATCAAGCTCATATTGAATTGCATCATATCTGTTTTTGCTGTCCATATATTTTTAATTAATTGGATCGTTGGCATCATATTATAAGCATCGCATTGGCCGTGAACCATAGATGCACAACCATAATATTCAATGGTTACTTTTTGAGAGTTTCATTAAAGCCCATCCAGTGGTTTATGACATATAATGCTAACAGACAGATCCAGCTGACTCCAGTAGCTAATCCCAAAATTTTAAACAAAGATGTTGAGCAATGTGTAGTGTTGTCAGTATGTTGGGGATGATTTTCAGCAGAGTATGCTTCTTATAAAGACTCGGATTGTATATCATTGATGTTTGGGTGGCATGGCATCTTGTGCATCAATTGCTCTTCAATGACAAAGTAAATTAGGAATTTGTTATGTTTGAAATGATACATTACTTCAGTGCACAGCTTTACGTCTTGATTCCATCACAATTCTGCTCAAATCTCTATTCAGTATTCATGATGAACTCCTTTTTTCCCCCTCTACTTTTCACTTTTTAAGTGATCTTCAGTGTCTTCATCTGCAGAGGAATGCCACTAATAAAGCCCAGAAC
Organism: Kryptolebias marmoratus; assembly: GCF_001649575.2. Classification (NCBI taxonomy): domain Eukaryota; kingdom Metazoa; phylum Chordata; class Actinopteri; order Cyprinodontiformes; family Rivulidae; genus Kryptolebias; species Kryptolebias marmoratus. Next base: position 15,524,696 of record NC_051434.1, read on the forward strand.
AAGGGTGTGCAGAAGATCTGATTAGCCAACAGGGCTAACAGGGACATGGTGACCAATGGAGCGCCCAACCAATTCTATTGACTTTCTACCCATTGCTCCTCTTTAGCTCCTGTGGGAAGGATGATCAAAGAGAAACAGGGCGATAAAGATGGAGAGGCGAAAGAGAGAGGTTGAGGAGGAGGAGGGGTTAGGAACAGGGTTGTTTGCCTGTATCCTTGCATGTGTAAGTGCCTGCACAAACGATCCAGAATTAGCTCAAACACATTTGCTGGGTTTTGTTTTTTTAGTTTGTTTCATTTTGCCGATGAGGTTTGATTTAGTCTCTGTTTCTGCAGATGTCACTTTTAATGCTAATCTACTAAATATGTGCCCAGCTGATTTGTTCTAATTTAGTCTCTGGACTGCATTGTATGTAAATTCCTTTGACTTATTCCTGTCATAAATGACAGAATCAATGACTGTGTCTTTAGAACAGAAACTGCACAGTTAACCTTTGACTTTGCAATGACTAAACAGACTCAAGTGCAACTGGTCACCGGCAACAAGTGTCTAATTACATGCCAGGAAAATCATTTTGACACAGTAGGACTATTGTGCACGCTTGTGTGTGTGTGTGTGTGTGTGTGTGTGTGTGTGCGCGCACACACACAATATGCTGTGCTTTATCCATAATCGGGCTTCACAAGGTGTTGGGATAACTAATTAGGCTGCAATGCACTGTGTCTCCCTGGGATGAACAAGAAGAGGAGAGAACAAGAAAAGGGTAAAATCAAAGGGAAAATGTTACTAAAGTAACACAAAAGAGAGAGAAAGAACAGCAAAGTCAACAGAGAATTAAAAAAAAAAAACCATGCCAGCAGATTTGCTTTAAATGGAAAGCAAATGGTGCACAAGAAAAGTATCTGACCTTCACAATCCTCCAGACTGCAGCTGAAGGGGATTTCTATTGGAAATGCGTTTTGGGGGTATAAATACCAAAAGTTTCCTGTGCTACCCCACTAATTTAATTTATTTATTTTTGTCTTTCATTTCATTTTTGTTGTTCTGTTTGGTTTTTCTTTTATGCTTATGCAGAGTAGCCTGCAGCGACACTTCAAAGCTGGAGTTCTTTTATTTTATTTTACCTATTTATTTATATATTTATCCCTGGACAAAATATTAGTTTGACAAATTCTTGCACAAACAAGTTAATCACAGGAAGACAAACTTTCAATGCACATTTTTTTAATAGCTTTTAAAGTTGTTAGTAAGTCAACAAAGTTCTCATATCCAGATTATATATGATTTAGAGCAGTTCAGTCAGTCAGACAACAAAACAAAACAAAAACCTTTCTTTCTAAAGATGTGTGAATAGAAGATTTTCAGAAAAAGTATTTTTTTTATAGAAATTGTTTTAATAATAGAAGAACTATTTTGTTTGCACTTGATACAAAGAAAACTATGCTTTTTGACATTACAAGGAATGCAAAAAAAAAAAAAAAAAGCTACAGGGGCCTATTTCCCATTTTATGTTCCATTTTTATTTATTTTTGATTACTTTTTTAAGTTGTATCTATAAATGTGCAGAAAAGCCATGTCCTGATCTATAAAATTAAAGTCCTGTAATAATTATGTTTATGTTTTCAAAGTGATCTTTAAGAAGCTTGATGTAGTCCATGCCTTCTGGATGATGACCCTATTATATGCTCTCCACAACCAATTAGAATGTGGTTGGACCAGAGCAAATTTGGAAAACCCTCTTCAGAGAGCAGGCAATCATGAAGCTGCACTTCACTTAGTACTCGCCAAATAGGTTATTCCCTGCTATTTTCCACATCCCAGAGACACTCTCCTGCACCCCCTACCAAGCTCCTTATGCCGGCCTTGGCACAATTTTCTTGGCCAGCATTCAGCTGCACGCTAGAAAATCAAGCCACGCCGTCACAATGCTTCCACCATGGGTAATATGTCTGAACCAGGTTGTTTTGATAACTTTGTCCTGATCATAGCCTAGGCATGAGGTCTAAATCCAATGTGAGGGGTGTGTAAGCTGCCCTGATCAGGGCTACAGGGTGTTAAGATTTTTCCAACTGTCACTAGGCAAACAGAGGGGTACAACTTGAACATCTGGCAGATATGCATACCTACAGTCAATTGAGCAATGCCAAATATCAAAACATAAAATGTTTTTGAATTAGAAAAAACAAAGAAAACCCACACAAGAAAGGCCTGCACTGGAACCCTCTGCCCAGTGTTCTTTACAGTATTAACCACACACTCCTATGCTTTTTGGATATGCTTCATCTAAATCTAGTGGAGTGTTGCTAAGTTAAGACAACAGTAAGTGAAAGTGTGACATGTCACGCAACCCTGACTGGCTTTCCCCTCCTTGCACAAAGTTAAATCTCAATGTGCCATATGTGTTTCACCTGCTCTGTGTGCCAAGCCTCAGGTATTGTAATTGAACATGATTTGTGACGCGATTCGCATATGCTGCCACACAAATGCACAAAATTAATTCTATGCAGTGTGAAAAAGCATAACGTTCGCCTCCCACCATCTCTTTGTTAGGATGTGTTTATCAGTTTCTGAGATAAAATTGTTGGCTTTGTCTCGGTCCCTTCAGGCCTTTACATTCTCTGCAAATCTGCCAAAAAATAAATTGTAGCAAAAACTGCTCATCCTCTGGTCACTGGGTTTTGTTACACAAGCAGTAATTACATCAATACAATCATTATCCGTTCATGAAAAGCATTTTATCTGAACAATTTCTTATAGCAAAACCACTCTGAGTCACTTAAATTCAGTACTGTTTTTTTGTTTAATTTTGTTTTTTTTATATATTAAGCTCAAAATAAAAATATGGGTTCACAATAAACATTTATTCAAGTGGAGTATTTAAAGTAAAAGATGTAATTATGTTCTTTTTTTTTCCCCTGAAGAGGTCAGACCGAGTAAAATCTGAACATGAGCATCATGAAACCTGCATTTTAAATGGTCATGTTTGCTGTGTAACAGCTTAAATTGCTTAGGTGGCTGGCCTCCAAAGTAAAAAAATAATAATTTAAAAAAACTATGGTAAATGGTCCAAACAAATCTGAACCCAAGCGGAGAGTGGCTGAAAATGACACATGATTCTGACGGGCGCATTGCTTTTTTTAATCTGTTATTTTGGCAGGAAAACATTCCATTTCATGCTGCTGCTGAAGTGTATCCTGTTAAGAACATCGATAGACCTCGGGATGGGAAGATGCCAGAAAAGCCACACACACAATGCGGGATACAAAAGCCGTGTGATATAAATTCACAGGCTTCTACTTGATTATTTCTCTAATCTCGGGTTACTGTGCCTAATAATTCTGCCTTCCAGGTGAGCACAAGCCATAAATCTCCACATCGTTTCACTTTTTCTTTTTCTCTTTTTTTTTTTTTTCCAGCCAGAGATGATGAAAAACAAACTATCACTCTTCATCCTGTTTTTAGCAGTCTGTCGTTAAAGCTGGCATTGATAAGTGGCAGTCTTCCCATTAACAGCCAAGACTCAAAGGAGCTATAAATCCAAAAAGTGTGTGTGTGTGTGTGTGTGTGTTTGTGTGCATTAAGGCTCGCACATGCCTGGGTGAATACATCTGTCTACATATCTACATGGAGTGTTTGCATGTCGACTAAGATGCTTAATCATGAGCACTCTGCTCTAATAAAATCATGCAACCCACAGAGCAATATTTCTCTGACACACTCGCAGAGCCAGAGACTCCACCTCCTCATTTAGATATGAACTCCTTCCACAAAGTGTCGCTCAGCGCATTCACACGTGGATAAACACGCACACACATACACACTTTGTGGGAGCACGCATGTATGCAAATACACTCTCAGCATATTGGAGAGTTCAGATTTTCCAAAGTAAGTGTTATGAGAGACTGATACCCGAGGCCTTCGCCGGAGAGGAATTATCTCTGTGCTGAGTGTTAAAGCGGGCGGTGTCATAGCACGTCACCCGCTCTAACCCTGACCCTCACACAGTGGCTCGTTCCAGGCATGACTCATTGACACATACTGTACATGTGACATGGATGAACTCTAACACCCCAAATGCTGAAAGAGATTAGAGGCCTAGTACTCCTTGAAGGAATGCTTATTGCTTGCCGCCTTTGATGCCAGACTTTTATAGTTGTTTTCGGTCAAACTTTAAAATGACGTTTTGTATGATCTCAAGTGATGCTGCGAGATCTTGCGAGATGTGTTAGCACTCGGAGCATAGGCTGAAGATGACTATCTACTACTACCATGCCAGATTTTATTTTAGTATCCATGAAGTTTTCTGAATTGTCTTTTTAGTGTTTGCCATTCTGAATTGGGGTTGACTCCAAAAATCATTCAGATGCAGCTGTACATGCAATAAGAGTGTAACTGGACACTCATCACATGACACAGGAACCTGGGTCTAAAATAACAAGACAATTTTAAGGAAATAAAAAGCTTTTGCCACAAACTCAGCTGACTGATGTCTCTCCTCTTCGATTTTTCATGAATCTCCTCTGACCGTAGAATTATGTTTCAACTACACATCAGCTTCTAACGTCAACAGTTCCATCTTTTCTTCAATGTTTGATCAGCTGTTTTCATCTTCGTTGTAAGCAGAATAACAAGAGGTTTGAACTTAATTTTCTCAGCTTCAGTCATCAAAACACCTAATGAACTCAGCATTATGTCACCACTAATATCCAATGATCACCTTCTGAGAATTTCATTTAAAATCCGTTCTGTGATTCATGAGATTTTTTTCCTAACGCTACAGACAAACGAGCACAAGCACAGACATGGACAAAAACAGTATCTCCCCTTTTGCTTGAGGTGGGCAGTGGATGCTTCATGCTAACAGTAAACCTCTGGGAGATGAGTAGCATTAACTTCTAGGCAATAAAATAATATTACATAGCTGATCTCAAGCCAAATATAAGTGCTATAAAATATTAAATAGCCATATAGTTTTATGTGAGCAGCTGGAATATTGTAAGAAAAATGCTTCTCCCCAGAGCACAAAAAAAGTAACCTTTTTCCAGCCCAGTGCCATTTATTTAGTGCCTAAAAGCGCATGTGTGTGGGTGAATGTCATGTTCATTTTATCTGTATTTCAATAAACCTTGATTTTGTTGAAACTGATTCAGCTCTTTGGAATGGGTTGTAAACTAGACCCCTTTTGAAAACACCCACAAACTGCATCCTTCCACACGTACACATACCTACACAGAGAGATGAGGTAACTCAAACGTTGACATTGCAGCCATACAGCTCTGAAACCTCACTGTTGTGTTAGTGCCACTCCCATCACTATGCACTAGCGCTCCTTATTTAGGTCCAATCCTGCCCGTAGGCTGAAAATCTGTCCCCTTCACGCCTCCTCCCCTCTCCAACCACCCCACATGTCTCAGGCTGCCGATCTATAAGCCCCAGCCCTCCTCGGTCCGTTCAGTCACTCCATCAGTTAGAGGAAGGATTGTGGGGGGAGATGCTTTCACACACCCCAGCGGCTTCTCCCTGCGCTGGGATGTACTCAGTGTTCCTTGACTGGCAGCTACAAGGTGAAATGTGACACGAAAGTAAGAGAAAGATTGCTTTTTTCTTCTTTTTTTTTTCATATGTGCACTCTCGCACACAGTGACAGTGAGCGAGCTGGTAAAAGTTCAGTCTGGCATATGGTCAACTTGACTGTTGTTTTAGTCATGAGATGCCATCTCTGACTGCTGTGGTACAACTTCACTTGCTCCTGTTATACCTTAAACCAGGGGTCTGTAAATTTTTTGTTTGACCCTTCTGAAGCCCTCAAAAGAGAGAAGGAAATGAAGAGAGGTAGAGAAGCCCTTGTAACTTTGGGTCAATTTGACCCAAAGGCCACGGGACAGTTAAACAAGCCATTCTGACCATCTTTCCGATTAAGTAAAGTTTGTACGGAGCCACAAAATCTACTTGGCTCTTCAAAAAGCAAAATTGATATTTTTTTTGTTTTTATTCCACAAGCTCAATGCCAAAAAAATACTAGGAACTGGAAAACAATTGCTGGATATATTGTCTGGATAAGAACATACATTGTTCTAAAACCTGTACATACTCTGGATTGATGCCTTTCCAGATGTATAAGCTACCCATGCAACAGGCACTAATGCACACCCACACCATCAAAGAGGCAGGTTTTTAAACTATGTGCTGATAAAAGACCTCTTTAGTACCAAGGATGTGGTGTCCATGGTTTGCAAAAAGAATTTCAAACTGGTATTTGTCTGACCACAGAGCAGTTTGCCTTAGTCTATTTTAAATGAGTTTTGGCCAAGATAAGATGGCAGCATTTCTGGATAGTATTCACATACGGCTTCTTCTTTGAATGATAGAGCTTTAACCTGTATTTGCGGATATGGTGAACTGTGTTTACAGACAATGACTTGTGGATGTGCTCCTGAGTCCATGACATAACAGAATCAGACCTGTCTTTCATGCCGTGCTATCTGAGGGCCTGAAGATCACGACCATCCTTTGGACACAGATTTTTAAAAATATTTTAAAGATTATATGAACTGTAGATGATAGGACACCAAAGATTATCCCAATTTTCAGTTGAGGTACAATATTCTTAAATTATTTGATTCTTTTTATCTGGTGAGCCTTTTCCCATCTTTACTTCTGAAAGATTCAGCCTCATTTTTTTAATTTTTTTTTTAACCAGTCCTCTTATTTGCTTGTTGCCAGAGAAACTAATTTATTGCAAAATGCTCCTCAAGCTGTTTCTTATTTGTGACACTTACTTTAACAGCCTTTTGTTGCCCCTGTCCCATTTTTTGAATTCTGATTACATTAACAATTAGCACAACATCCACACATCTTTTGGATTGGGGTTGTCTCGTAAATGGTATTCTGTTGTAGAAATTTTATGCACATATTGAAAAATGTTTGAACTGGTAAAATACAGCTACATGTAGACCCAGAGCTGCATGTTGCAAACCCCCTCCTTATACACTGGAGGGTTTGATTGTGGTTGAGGAGAACTTTTTTAAAATTTGTTGAAATGATGAGGGAAAAAAGCAACCACAATCCATGCATGTTTTGCAACTTAACAGAGTACTTCACTTTCAGAATATGCATTTATTTATTTATTTTCTACCTTCTTTCAGGCTGCTGCTAATTTCCATCAGTTGTTGGCACACTCGAAGCAGAGACCTGCTGAAGGTATATGCTGCCAATCCATCACAATAACATTTTCACTTTGTGAGATTACACCAGTGTCATGAGCAGATTGAATACTTTAATTCAAATGAAGCATGCGAACATTTCTTCTGAATCCAGAGCTGAGGGTTTAGAATAAGGAAGTCTGAAAGTCATGTTTTGCTAAGGAGTCATAAAATAAGTGATAGACTACGGAAACTAAAATATTGAAAGGTCAGTAATTTGCAAAAACCTTTCCTGATGTATTTGTTTATCTATCTTCTGCCATCATGAGGTTTTAAGCACCAGGGCTGATGGATTTAAAGCTTCAGACATCAACCCCTTTGAAGAGATTTTCAAAAACAAGCTATAATTAAGAAAATAAGTGGAATTTTTAGAAACATTCAAGACATTTTGGGGACATTTGATACTAACAGTAAAGCAGTAGTTCAGATCACAACAGAGTGCTGTGGAAAGGTTATTAACTTAAATATATATAGTATAATACCATACCTTCTTTCCCTCCCCTACCTTGTTGCTTGGAGTTGAAGCCAGCAGGACCTGTTTAACGAGATGTACCATGTTGTATTTCTGGAACTAATGTCTGCACATTAGCAGTAGCAGCTGGCTGTAGCATTTTTTTTAGTGCAGACTGGAGCACTTCCTGCCAAAATATCATAATATTACCAATTGAATCACTGAGTAATGTGGGTTATTATTAGATGGGAGCAATCTATTTTGGTCTTGGCCCTGCTCAGATTAGGCATTAGCTTCTCTTCTGGTCAGATTTAAAATTTATCCAAACTGAGGTCATCCAAAGAGCTACAGTATATGTAACAGGCATTTGATTTTTCCACAGAACCCCACTTTAAAAAAAAAACTTAACTATCCATTTAAGATATTAAATAGTGAACTACTGTGTACGTTGAAACAAATCTAAATTAACTGCTTGCTGGAAGTGAAAAGAAACAAAAACAGTGAGCATGTCTAAAGAATACTCAACTTACTTGTTATTTTCATATTCTTAAGCAATTTGATACAAATCTATCATAATAAAAAACTGCATTTAGTTTCAGCAGAACACACTGAGCATATTTTAAAGAAGCAAGTTGACTTGACATTAAAGAAAGAGCAGATATATGGTAATAGGAGCTCGTTAACCCGTTTATAACATGGGTTGAAATGCTAAAACTGTGCACAAAAAATGCATAAACAAAAACAATAGTCTTATGTTGTGCAACAGTTTCTTTAAACAGGAGAACTGCATGTACTATGCAGCTATGTTTTGTTCTCACAGTTAGCATACTGAGATCTAGACCAGAACTGCTCATTAGCAAAACATGGCAACCTCTGTAGCTGCAGACACAGGGTGGGTTTCCAGATACCGCTGGTGGATAAAGGCTCATTTGACAGAAGGTAGATTATCTGATGATGTGAAAACTTTTTTTTTTAAACTGAACTAAAATTTAACTTTCTGTTTACTTCTATTGTATTCAGAAGTGTGGACCTATTGACAATGTTGAGCCAATCCAATAATACTGCAAGTTCAAAACCTTTGAAATGTAAAGTCTTAGTATTGCTTAATGGAAGACATATTGACCACTACATTTCTCGACAGAGTTTTATCCTTAGATCATTCTGTGTTGAGAAATGAAGGGGTTATAGTTATTTTGGTTGTAACATTATGCACAATCTCATGTGATATTGTGAGATCTCACAAGATTTATTCGTACTTGGAAGATGTGTTGTGAATTACTCCCAGCTACTATCACTTGGCTCCAAGGGATAATCAGTTGGAGATGTACATCTAATGATTACTCTCTAAGATGTCCAATTAAATTTGTTTAGGGGCTTAACGGATATCGTTCTAGCAGACAAACAGACTTGACTCCGACAGTTATTAGCAAAATGTTAAGCAAAGATCTCACACAGTGTGTCGATCCCGGAGTATATGGGGGGGATAAAGCTAAGCTACTATCACACCCAATTATTACTTCATCGACTGATTTAAAGCCATTTTTGTGTTTACTGAGGTCAGTTGGTTGTGATGGTGGGTATGGGTAGACTTTAAAAGCCAATCAATGGTAGGCATACATCAAATAATTACTTTCTGACTTTTTGATTAAAATTCATCCAGTGGTTTAAGAGATATTTTGCCAGGAGACAGACAGAGTTGATTTCAATAGGTAATGACAAATAGGATCTTTTAAACAAAGATGTGATATGCAATTAGTTAGCTCTTGGAATATGTGTTGAGAATTACTCCCAGTTACTAGCACACCAAATTTTGTTACAACATTTTTCTTTTTTAAATGACCGAGTTGTAGCCTATTTTGTGTTTTCTAAAGTCTCTTAGCTGTGGTGGCCATCTTGAATCAGGCTGACTCCAAAACTTAATAAACTGTAGACGTTTATCCAATAATTACTTTCTGAGAGGTTCATTAGAATTTTCCCAGTGCTTCATGAGATATTTTGCTAACAGACAAAAGAAGACATACACAAACAGGCAAAAACACCATTGCCTGCCATTTGTCTTTGCCAGGCAGGCAATAAACAATGTCATAATTCATCTTTCTGTAGTGAATCTGAAATTTTGTGAACATCTGAAATAGTCGACAAACTCTTTTCACCTTGGCGACTAAGGGCCAGCGTGCACTTGCCATAACGAAACACTTCGACCATCCCTGGACATCAGCTCTCTGTGTAATTATCAGCAAACCAGCAGCTTACACACCACGACTTCCATCAACAAGTGTAAATTCTTTTTTCTTTATTAATCAGTCGCGACTTCTGTCGAATTTTCTGTTTGCTTCCCAGGTGTCAGTTGTGATCAGCAGTTTAACGCAGAGCTGCACCAACAGGCTGACTCACATATGCTTCGTTAAAGGAGCGACTGTGACTCACAAAGCATCTGAGCACACACACAGACTCACCTCTGGGAGGGGGGGTGTTCACATGTTGAAACACACATATTTGTCTAAATGGTTTGAAGCTGTTAATATTTCCTCGGCTCATTTGCGACAGCAGTAAATAAGTAATGCGATAAATAAACAAATCTAAAAGAAATGTGACTGAACTGATCTGAAAAAGAAATCAAAGGTGACCGCCAGCATATGGAGTACTAAAATCCATTCATTTTTGATGACTTCTTCAGATTAAAGGAAATCCTCCAAGCTTACACTCTATAGCATGATATACAGAGAAAAAAAATAGCATGCAAGGCACAAACGTAGAATACCAAGAGGAGATGAAATACTGAAAGTAAAATGAATGAAAATGAAATGTGAGAAAGAAATTGAAAGAAGAGGAGCAAGAAAGTTGGAGGGAAAATGATTTTTGACACAAGTGGGAGATGAGAGCAACTAGAGGAATGGATTATCAGTCGTGCATCTTTGTGTGTGTGCAGTGGCGTGGTGTCTGTTGGAGTGTTTGTCAGAGAAAATGTACATATGAGTTCATTCAGTCTGTGAGAGCTGATTTCCAGCCTGTCTAAGATTGCAAAATGATAGAACTAGAAATGTTTTTCTTTCTTAGAATGTCTCCTTTGAGCAAGAAACTTGTCAAAAACAACACAAGCCAAATCTAAAGAGGGTCAGCATTCCCTTTATTCTCTTTCTACATCTCTCGTTTTTGTCTCATTTCCTTCCCTTAGCCGCCATTTTTTTTTCTTTCTTTTTTTTCCCATTCTTCTCTCAACCCTAGTCATCATTCTTTCCTCTCGCTTTTATTCAAAGTGCTCAGACTGAGAGCTTCTCTGCGGTCCCGCTGGAACACACAGCAACACCCAGAGGTCCAAACATGAGAAGGGCTGAGGAGGACAGCGTAAGACCAATCCATAATGGATTTTCCCCTCTCTCTTTTATTTCATTCTGCAGGGAGCGACGCAGTGGAGGCACCGCTGGCACAAAATGAGAGAAACGCTGGGAGGAGGGGGCAAAGGGAAGGTGATGGGGATTCCAGCAGGGAAAAACAGAGAGGCTGACGGTGAGTAAAAGGAACAACAAAACGCTTAGATTTTTTTTTTTTTGTCCCTGAAGGGCTTTTAGGCTTTCTAGGTGCAAGTTCGCACCAGAACAAGAACTGAAACATGTTTAGCTGGAGCTGCAAGTAGTCAGATTTAAAACTTACATGAATATACATTAATATGTTGGTATAGAATCTCATTCATCCAGGACATATCGATCCTAAAATTTTGCTAAAAGAAGTAACTGGAATTCATTTTTTGTGTTTTTTTGAAGAGCTTTAAAGTCCTCCAAAGAGCTTTCTTAAATAAAATGTTCTAAGCTTTGTCAATCCAAGTTGAGGATGACACCTTTAAAACTAAAGAAGAGGATTTGATCTAATTATTCTGTGTTCTCTGCCACTTTACTTTCAGATGGATGCTGTTCACCCACCAGTACAGCAGGTGGCATTAGTAGCATCCCAACTAAAATCTGAAACTTGAAGCTTGAATGGGATCAGCGTCCCAATTGGCTGCTTCCAGTACAAATATAAAGTCCCAACCTTTTCACAGATACAAATGGCCCAGATATTATAGAGTAGACAACCATGTCATACTTCACATGTGATCCTCACACAACATTTTTTTATTGACTTCTCTTAGTTATTTAATGCAGAAAATATCAACATACCAAGCATGCCACTCAAAGCAAAACACCAATTTCAGTTTTGATCCTGCTAGCACTAATTTTTTGTTGTTAAATTGGTGCTTGTATTTGAGGGTGACAATGTTGATCGGTAAATTGTTTAAGCCTTCACACCCAGGTGAGTTTTATCTCACTTTGTTCAATGCTCCAATGTAAAATTTCAGTGAATCACCTTGAAGGGTATCACGCAGTCAGTCTGGATTTAGTCACCAAAAGATTTGCTGCAACTGCCTCTGGGTGCATCACTGATATCACACTTTAGTTTTACCTCCTTCATTGTCAATAGCTTCAACTCTGAGTGACTGCAAAGGACACTAGCAAGTTGATACTACATCATGCATCACATAATCATCAAACACTATCAAAGTGTCAAAGCTGGGGTGGGACACAATCACACAATATATTTACCTTGTCCGAAGGTTTCCAGGGCTGGGTGGCCCATCATATACAGACAAGATGTCAAAGTCCTCCTCCAGGGCGAAGCCTTGAAACACCAGCTGTATCCGGTTATGCTCTGCTCCAACAATCACCCATGTGCAGTTGGCATAGTTAGGATAACCGTAAGGATATCCAGGACTCTCTATTGTTCCATTGGGACTGTGTAGTGTGTAACTGCAGTTCTGAGCTGTAAAAGGTAGAAGAAAAACAAAAAAACAGGAATTTATTTAAAGGCTAAAGAGCATGTCAGAACAACTACAAGAATAAAGTATACACACACACACACACACACATATATATATATATATATATATATATATATATATATATATATATATATATATTATGACTTTGTCTGTACAAAGGGAAAATACGCAAATGCACACCCACAGTCAAGCAGTTTGGACCAAGTGCTGCAACATCCATTATCACCTACAGCGTGCAGCAAAAGCCATCAATATTCTAGTGCTAAATGGCTCACTCTCTCCGAGCTTTCTTTACCTTTCCCACCTTCATCATCACACATGTTCACTCACCAGCCCCTTCTACCACATTAACAACAGGTTCCCATGTTAATACACGACACAGCTCGAGTAGAGATGAGGAGACAGGAGGGGGTAGGAGGAGCAGGAGACACACTTGAGTGCCTCTTTAATTGATGTCATTTTGATTTTTTTTTTTTTTTTGCCTTTTTTAAACTCCATGTATACAGCCTTGAGATTTTTAATCCCGCATGTTGCCATTTATCTGTATTGGCTCATGCAGGATGAATGTGTGAAGTCTCAGTATAGTGTCTGTGTTTTCAATCTCAGAGGATTTGGGGTGGGGGGGGTATGATGTGTGATTGTGCGAACGGAATTTTGTGCAACTCCCATGTCTTGCACATTTATATGCCTGTACAGACATGGCTCTGTAATTGATGGAGGCAGTGATTTGATCTTGTATTTTGCTGGTGATGGTTATCTCCTCCAAGCAAAAGCAGACCAAAGTGAAATCTCGTTACGATCTCTGCCACGGCAGAAATATGAGCAGTCAGCTGTCAGTCTGTCACTGACGAGTGAAACAAGCACATGATCTGATTTTTGAGAGAACCTTAGCAGGACTGTTGCATCCCTATGAAAGTTTAAAATAGAAAAAATATATATATAAGTGTAAATAATTATCCTCATGTGGGCTATTTATACTAATAATCGACATTTTGCTTCAGTTTTTTTTTTTCCAGCCACAAACAAAAGAACAGTGTAGTCTGATTAAAAAAACTAATTGACAGTGTATAATTAGGGGACATCTGCAACCTGCACAATGAAAGACAACAACCAGTTGTACAGTTGATACAGTTTTGTTGTTTTATTTATGTAAATCCTTTGACACAACTGGGCAAATGTCTGTCATAAAAGTGCATAAAATGAAGTATATCTTCCAGTGATATCAAGACAAAAAAGAATGAACAATTCATAGCTGGTAAAAGTGTGTAACGTATCTCTGATGGTTAGAACAATAATTAGATACCTCAAATTTCATTGAAATGTTTCCTCTTAAATATGTGTCTTGGCTGAGAAAACCGTACATATTATTGGTAATAAACCAGACAACAGACAAAAGAACAGTTTCACAGTTTGCCTTCCACATAATCCTCGCATTCCTTGAAATAATGCATATTGCCTGCCAATTTGTATGTCAGTGTTTTCAACAAAGATCTCAAACTATTTGTTAGCACTCAGAGCATATGGTAAATGAATCAGGATGAGTACAAATCTAATTAGTAAGAGTTTAAATGAAATTTGATTAGGAGTTCATGAAACAATATGTTGACAAACAGGACTGACTTTAACAGTTAATGGCAAAATTTTAATCAAAGCTGCCCCCAATAGGTAGCAGTATGTGTTGGGGCTGATTCTCAGCTGCAACCCTGCCAAATTTTAGCTCACTATCTGTAAAATGGACTGAGTTATAGCCCTTTTTTGTGTTTGCTAAGGTCAATTAGCTGTGGTGGCCATGTTAAAATTAGTTGACTTCAAAAGGTAACCAGTTTTACATGTACAGTGCATGTACCAGTTTTGAGAGTTGCCTTAAATCTGTGTAGTGGTTCATAAAGTATTTTCCTAAGAAACAGACAGATTAACGCATAAATACATGCATTACATTATCACCTGCATTTCTGTTCAGTGGGTGATAATAAATAACAAAGAAGAAGAAAAAAGTGAAGAAAATTAAATATAATAGGCATATGTGTGGTAATTCCTAGCTAGCCTGAAAAATAAAGTCACCAGTTGTTCTCACAGCTTGTTTTAAGTTTTTTTTAATCATTCTAGGGAAGCCACACATTATTTTCATTCTGAACTGCATCTGGAGAACATTATGTGATAATCAATCACACCTTGGTTTATACACACATACATTGACTTCCATTCACCTTTCATTCATTTCTGTAGCTTAACCCTGACCCTTACCCTTACCCTAAACCTAAACATTACTGTTACATACATAACCCAAACCCTAACCAAAACCTAATTCACACCTTAGCCCTTAACCTAACTCCTAACCCGAAAATTGCATTTATACATAAGAGGACCTGGCTTTGGTCCTCAGACATAGCAGTGGGTCCACACACTGACACACAAATGCACACACACACATAGAGACAAACAAGCATAATGGTAGCTTTGGGTTGCAGGAAGAGCAGCCAAATTGTAATAATGTGTTTCTGGGAGAATAACCAGTGGAAATGGTTTCAGGAGATCTAGATTGTCAAGACAGCATCTGCAGCAGCAGCATAAGCATAATAGCACCTCTAGTCAAAGTATATCCATCACGCCACTGTTGAGTCCCAGGGGCCTGTCTCAGCAAAAAAAATCAGGCAGAAGCCTCTCAGCCATCACTTTCCAGCTCTTCATATCTGCCTGATCTCCTCCAAAGGATGCTAACGTGTGAGCACTTGAACTCTGACAAATTGAATGCATTTAGGCTCAGTGTAGAACAAAATCGTGGGGATGCAAAACCGCGTCACATGAGTTGAGTATTGAAAAAAATGAGCTGTGTGCTTCTCAAAGGCTGACACGTGACTGAATAGTGCTGAATGTACACTTGTTTTCTCCAGTTGGGTGTGTATTTTCAGTCCTTCTATTTGATGAAGTAGAAGAACAAAGATGCAGAGAAATTACATTTTTTGAAGAAATCATGTTTCAGTGCTAAGTTCTGGATGACTGCTAGAACTTGCTGAAAAAGTTAAAATGGAGTTAAAGCTAAAAGAAGCAGAATACTAGTTAAAAGCTAAAAGGAAAATAACATGAGCTAAAAGCTGAAACAAGCAGTAGCAAATCACTAGCTCAAACTTCAAAGTAGCAAAATTCTAGCTAAAACGTAAAAGTAACAAAAGGGTGGCTAAAAGCAGCAAAAGTTTAGTTACAAGAAGCAAAAGGCTAACTAAAAGCTTAAGTAGCAAAAAGGTAAAAATAGCAATACAAGTTAAAGTATCAAAGGGTTACTTTTAGATTTAGCTAAAATCAGCAAAAGGTTTGTTTAAAGTTAAAAGTAGCATACGATTACAAAAGCAGAGCAACTCTGCTGACGCAAATTTTAAAGTGAACAATGTTTCTGAATGAACTGAGGAGAGCTCAATGTACTCCTATGGGGGAAATAACTGTAAATAAAAATAGATATTTTAAAAGGTAGAAAAGTTACATAAATCAATCATCGTGGCACTCATTTCCTGAAAGAGCTAGATGTTTTGATATATAAATTGCTAAACTAGCACAAAGTATGCAGAAATAGTTAGATTGCAAAAAAAATGTATGAAATAAAAAGAAAAACAATAGCGTGAATGCAGAATCCGCATTCACACAAAAAAGATCAAAGCCATAGCTATTTCTGTCTGATTATTTTTATTAAAGTCTTTGAATAAGCTCTGCAAGTGAGTAGCCGACCCTCCCAATTACAATCAGGTCAATACTAATATCCAGGTAAATTCTCACATCCACCTCTCCCTGCCTGATTTTCATATGCACGGCATGGTCAATAATCCCCTCATCATCTCCTTGATTACAAAGCTTCTGTCAGACAAACACCAATCAATGGCTCATACAGCGCCTGACAGCAGGGACTGATGGGGATCAGGGTTGACTCTAAAGCTTTTGTATGTTGGCACTGAGTGGAGTCTGTTGGGCAATGCTGCGAAACAATACCGGGGCGATTGAGGCAGCGGAGTTGTTATTAATCGGTTTTCAGGACGGAGTTGAAACACTAGTGGAAATAAATGGAACTCTAATTGCTCTTGGGGTGCAGCTTAAGTGAAAACACAGAGCAAAATTGAAAAAGAAAACCAATGAGAGAGTATTATTGGAACAAAACTGAAGCTTTTCTTTTGTCAGGAACTGATACATTTGTAAATTGATTAATCCATACATTGGTGAATCAATTAAAAGGCCTAGCATTCCGTCCAATTGCAGGTTCACGAGTTGTTTTATTAACTCTACAGACAAATGCACAAACATAGAAGGGGAAAATCATATCCATACAAATAATATTGAATAGAGGCCTAAGACATTTTTTTTTCTGTTTTTGTAGGCTGCAGCCTCAAACAGATGCTGAGAATTAGAGAGCTGTTTCCAGCAACAGTGAGTTTGATTTTCATACTGCACAGTGAGGATTGCTTCATGTCTTTCTGACTTTGTGCACAGCTGCTTCAAAAATAAAAAATAAAAAAGTTTCCCCACCATGAGATGCAAGTGAGGTTAACCAAGGCTGTGCAACTCTTGGCGTTCTTTGAAAGCCCAGAGCTTTTGATTAAGTAGATCCTTCACTTGCGGCTCGGTTGAATTATTTAAGCCTCGCCCAGGGTGCATTATGAAATTAACTGCTAGGAGCTGGTGACCTACTCTGTAGCTCTTCCACGTAAATCTGTAGGGAAAAGCCCATCCAGCAGTTGACCCCACTGACAAACCATAAAGCCCCCCCATAAAGAGACTGCTGGCCGTGCTGTTTTAGCCCAGCTTAGACCACCGACAAAGTAGAAGGTCGTGTTTTCTTGGCTTGAGCAAGTTCAGGTGTGCCATTATGAATATGGAACATAACGGTGCAAGTGCTGCTTCAGTAATTAGGAGAATTGCTGTCTTGTTTTTAGTGCCTAGCACATTTTATCCTGCCACATGTTTTTTGTTTGCATTGGCTTGTGTCAAAATGTTGACTACGCTCGCCGTCTGCGGACGTTCAACAGATACATTGTTCAACGCTCAGCCCGATGTGTCACTGGCAGCGTCTGCTTTGCACTGACCATGTCCGGTGTGCCAAATGAGTGTACAGGGAGAGGTATGACCTTGCTCGGGCAGAACTCCAGGTTTTTACCAGCGCCCATTCGTGCGCACAAGGTTTTGTGTAACCGCTATTGTTTGCTTTGTCAGGACGGTTGTTTAGTAGCGGGCATACGGGGCCGAAGTTGTGCGCCGTGACAGTTTGATGAATCGACGGTCACTGTGCCGCACTCAGGCAGGACAGCATCCCCCTCAGAGTGGAGGAAGGAGACAGAGGAAGAGACAAAAGGGGGGCCAAAACAGACAGCACTCAGGATAAAAAGGGACAGACGGAGAACAGAGGAGGCTGGATGGATGTACAGGCATGTGAGGAAATAGATTTGGAAGATTTGATGTGGGTATAATAATAGAAGCAAAAAGGGAGGCAAGGAACAAGCAGAGAAGAAAAAAGCAGCATAAAAGGGAGTGAGGGAGGAAGGAGCGTGTCGGGTCAACAAGAGTAAGAGCAACAGACAGTGAGGGTGACTGAGTTGGTAAGAGGTGGAACACTATATATAGAGAAAACATTTTTTTTTTAAACTAACTTTTTTGCTGAGGTTACAGACAGTAGATGTGACATTCGTAGAAAGATAGAGCTTAATCTGCTCTTTCAGTGAAAGAAAATAAAATGTATTGGTAAATGTTTGTGTGTATTTTGCTTACAGTAGGTTGCAAATGTATTCTCACCTTTTTTAGTTTGTTGCCTTGCAAGCAGTAATTTAATTTGAAATGTTAATTTGATTAGAAGCAATCATTTGACTAAATTATTCCAGTTTATAGATTTTAAAAGGGGAACCTTTCAAACCTAATTCCTCTCATCTTGTAAGATGAGCAAGGTGGTGGCAGCATCGTGATGTGGGTATGTGAGTAAAATGATCCTCAACACACTGCTAAAGTAACACTTTAGTGGTATAAGGAAAAAAAGATAAAGGTTCTGGAATGGCCCAGTCAAAGTCCAACTGAGAATCTTTGGTATGATTTAAAGACGTATATACACGAACAGCACACATCTAACTTGAAGGTGTTTTAATATGAGGAATGGGCACCATGTCTAGTGACTAGATGTCTCAAGACCTGAAAAGGCTCTGAAAATTATAGCCTTTGGTGGAGGTGAATATATATGTATGCACGATGGTTTAGTTTTGTATAGTGTTTAATTTTATAGAATTGTTTCTAAAAATGTTCCCCCATTTAACTTTGTTCATCTGAAGTGTGTCGTTGCTTATTTGTTACTTATAATCAAATAAAATCCTATTTAAATTCCAGGTTGAAGAGCCACAAAACAGAAACACTGAAAAGGGCAGTTAATACTTTTGCAATCCACTGTATGTGAAAAATGTAAAGGTGCTCAAATGTTTTTGAAAATATTGTAAACAATTAATTGCAGTGTCTATAAGGTTTAATTTCTGATATAGGTGTATTGTCAACTGCAGTGAGTATGAATGGATGGAAATTTCACCAAGGTAAACAAAATTCCAGCACCACTCTCTTTTAATACCATAAAGACACATAAAAATAAGCAGCAAAAATCTTTTCTCTAGACACCATCTTTTTATTTCTTTTATTCTGTTATCCCCTTCTCCATGTCTGTGTCGTCTGCTCATCTATGATTCAAGTTTGCCTTTGGACAATAAAGGCAAAGACGTTAGAGACCATCCTGTTCTTGCAGTCAATAATAGAAGCGGCTTGTGTCTTGTGTTGTGCAAGATGAATACAAGGGAAGACAATGAATCCTATTGTTTGAAGTTGGCATCATCGAGGACACAAATTGTCTGCAGGACTGATATTAAATCTAAATCTGCAGCCTAGAAATATTAGAAAAAAAATCCAGTTCCACTGGAAGTTTGCTTTGATGCAATTGTCATCAAATGAGTAATAATTCCAAATAAAACTTCAGACAACATCATGCTCTTAATGATTAAATTGAGACATTATTCCAACTCTCCCCTTCAGACAGCAAGAACTCTATGTTCAGCTTTTTTTTATTGTTAAGAAAACCCATAAAGATTGCATATATGCGATCCACAGGGGGCAATATTCACAGAAAATAAGCACCCCATTTGAGCAGATGTGGAATAATTTCCAGCCTAATAAGCACGTCCCTTTGGGTTTTATCGAGCAAAAACAAAGCTATCCACTGTTACATCCAACCAACCCCATGAGTAAACTTCAAACAACCAAATGTTTGGTTTATATGTGTGTGTGAGAGTGTGTGTGTGTGTGTGTGTGTGTGTGTGTGTACCAGTAACTGCCTCCTTGGTGGAACGATAAACCCTTCCGCCCCATAGATCCTCTCAACACGACTATTTGTTTCCTGACGTGTCAGCGCATACTCCCGCCTTGACCGCATCATAACCGAATTAACCTCGCGATGGCCACCATTAAAATGGAAATAGGCGAGCTAGGCAAACTCACTTGCCTCCATGCATTAGTCTAATGTCTCGGCCATGATGACACCGAGTGTCATTACAAACAAGCCAAATGCAGTAGAAAGGTGCTGGAGACTATCTTGGTTCCTTGCGTAAGTTTTGTTTCACTGAGCAGTTTAGGAAAGGATGATTCCTTAAAAGAGCAGAAAAAATGAGTTTGCTTTTCCATTAGGGGGCAGGAATGGTGTCCTGCTGCATGAACAAATCAAGAAACATGCAGTGGGGGGTTCTGCAAACACAAGCACAGCAGGCACTCAAACAATCATGTATATAAATACAGTTACAAACATAGAGTCGGCTGTAAATAATGGAATGTGTGCCTCCACTGACTGGGCTGACAGCACGGTTTTCCCAGTTGTGACATTGACAAGCTCTGGCATTCTTTTTGAGTATCTGTTGATGCCTATAGCAACGTAGTTAACAAACACACATGCACGTAAACTCAAAAACTCATCACCCAGGCAACATGGCCGGAAGACGAAACTCATGGAGTAAGGACATAAATCACTTTGCAAAGATTATCCAAAAGATTATAAAAGCAACAAAGCACGGGGGGTGGTTTAAATCTAGAAAATGCACATTTGAAGGAAAGCATGCACACATTTATGCCTGTAATCAGGGCAAAACAAACACAATGGAGCATGTGTTCTCTCAGACAGAGAGGAAGAGGAGGTGGGTGGGTGGGCTGGGGGGACAGAGAATCAGCACTTCCTTTCAGCTTGGTCATATTTAACCAGCAGTGCTAACACGCTAACCAAAAGACCTGTGAAACTTTCACCCACACCCACAGAAAAAAAAATATTTGAGTAAACCAGGCTTTTACTGAGTTGAAATACAAATTCAAAAAAGATTTTACTTTTGGATATTCTTCAAATTATGTAATACATTTAAATAGCCCTTCGATAAGTGGGACTTATTGTGAACAATGAAGCCTCTCAACAGCCCACGCACTGGGGTTTTTAAGTTAATCAATAGGAAGTAGCTGATTCAGAGTCAGGAATGTGGTATTCTTCCTTAACAGAAAGATAGGGAAGTTTTTTTGATTTGTTTTGTGTTGGGGTTCTTTTTTTCAGCCTAGGCAGAAACAAGCCACCCACAAGTAACACAATAAGGTTGGATGCCTGGAGAAATTCTTGCGTGTGTTTTTATTTGTGTGTATGTGTTCTGGTTTATCTGATGATGAGGGGAAGGTGGGTGAAAAGAAAAGAAGTGCGTTCATTTGAGTGCTAGTGTTGTTCCCATGACAACACTATGCAGGCGAATAAGAAGGCAAGCCCCTTCCCTTATTATTTATCATTGCTTAAGTCTGCTTTACGTGCAAATTTAACACTTCGTGCATGGACGCCCCTCACTCAGGTGTGCACATGGGCTTACAGTACTTCTAAAAATATACACACGCATGCATGGGCAGGGGCACCTGAAATCATTTCTGTTTCGCCCTCCAGTTTCCTTGATGCCTGCAAGCACAATTGCGTATGACACTAATGTGTGAAACAGTGAAAGTCAATTATCACCTCATTTTCATTCTCCTCACATGTGAGTGCCTTGTGCCTTGAGTTACATTATATCCCACAGTGAAAGGCTACATGTAGCCGCCCATATATTTGCACCTAAATTATGCCAGAAATCAGAAACATCTTCTTCTCCCGGGCCGATCGATGGCATCGTAGGGAGGCGGCCTCATGCATTTACAGGTGTGCTAAATGTGCGACACGTTTCTCCAGGATGATGATAAGCAGGGTTTGACTGAGTGGAAGCGAGAGGGCATTTTGTGTGGATGTGTGCTCTTGTTTGACGAGTGTGAATTAAAGCAGAGAGTATAAGCACAGATCCAAAGGTCAGGCCGTGACCATCCCAGCAGGAACGTTCCATCTATCACACAGAGACGGATAAGCAGACAATCAATCTGAGTCACTCTTCACTGTCATACACTTTACCCTTTCAACTCCCATCCAGATGTGCCCCTAAGGGAGGCTGAAGAATTAACCAGGGTAAAAAGTGATGGGCTTCACTTAAATGTAATTAGGACTGATATAGCTGATAAGTGCTTTTTTTTTTTTTTTTTGCACTATTTGGACACAAAAACCTCAGAAATTCTAAGAACTTTTAGAACTGCAACATAGGTCGATTACAACACCATTTAATGTCTGATTTTCTGTGTGATCAGTGAGAGTATGTGTAAGGGATGACTCCCATTTACTATCACACCAAATTTTAGCTCAACATTTGCAAAACGAATTGAGTTCTAAATATTTTGGTGTTTGGTAAGTACTATGACATGTGACAGCCATTTTGCATCGGGTTGACTTCAAAGGTTAATCAGTTGCAGATGTATCTTCAATGAAGAAGATGCATGTTCAATGAATGTCATTAAAATTTATTTAGTGGTTCATGAGATAATTTGCTAAGAACAAACAAACAAATGCATGCATAAAGACACATACAGACACAAGCAAAAGCATTACTGCTGTGGGTGAGAATAAGACTTGACTAAAAAAATGCATATATAGACATTTTATTTTACCATAAACTAACTTGAGGCCTAATGGCTGCCACAGCTAAGCAACATTATCAAACACCAAAATGGCTATACCTCAGCCAATTTTATAGATATTGAGCTAAATCTGGTGTGGTAGTAGAATCAGAAGTAGCTGAGAGTCATCTCCAGCACATTCTCTGAACTCACAATATTGCATGAGATCAAGCAGAACGTAATTTACAAGGTTTGACCAAAACAGTTATAACTCTGTCCCTTCTCAGTGCCAGATGATTTTAGTTTGAGATGATATGCAGTCCTTCAAGGAATGCTATGCCTTTATTTTATTTTTTTCTGCATTTTACTGCTCTTTAAACTCACTAAGACTAATTTCAAATGTAAGCCTTCTGTGGCAGCCAAACATGTAACATGAGCCAAGTGACAATTGCTGTGACATTAGGTTAAACTCCTTTGGACACCAGACACAGTGAGAGAAATTAACTCCATCAGATACAAATTACACAGACAGATCAAAATGAAAACAGGCAAAACGTGCCAACAAATTAGCTGCAAACAACCTAAAATGCAAACTAATGTCAAAAAAAATATCCATCGCTTTTGAAGAGTCAAAGGAGAAGACCAGTGGGCTTGTCATTTTTGTCTTATTGCCTAGCAACCAGCGGATACGGGAAAATAACGCTACCGGCAACAAGTATCCCAGGACTACATACATATAATATGTCTGCTGGTGAAGCAGCATACCTCTCATTTTTACACATCAGCTTTTGTGCGGATTAAAGAAGCCACAAATAATCTGAAGGTTTGTGAGTTTTTATGGTGCTGGTGGGCAGGTTTTATTGCAGAACTAGTCAAGCTGTGTCACTCAGGGTTTATGATAGGTTGGATCAAGCAGCTGCGATAGCTGGCTCATGTTCACACTAGTATTTACAGCACGAGGGGGGAGCGGGGGGGTATGTGTCACATTTTGCTATCAGGTATTCACATAAATTTGCTTTCATTTTTAATTAGGATATTTTTAGCTTTGATTTTTACATAAATACAGTATATCAGTGTCAACATTTCAGTGCAATCAGCTAAAACTAAATGAAATATGTTTAGGTTTGATTATGTAGTGTGGTTGTTTGAAAATTCACTGAATAAACTTTGTTTTGATTTTATAAATGATCTTATGTGCGGTCTCGTGCAAAATTATGAGATCTCCCATCATCTGTTAGGGCTCAGAATATGCGTTAAGCATGACTCTCAGCTACTGTCACTACCAAAATTAGCTCAATATCTGTAAAATTGACTAGCCAAGACAAGCCAACTTTATTTATAAGCACTTTTAAAACAGCAAAACTGACCAAAGTGCTGAACAGACATCATATAAAAACAATGAGGCTAAAACTGGAGTTATGTGCTCTCTCCTTCGCATACCAGTTAAAAGTCCGGCAGCTGCATTCTGCACCAGTTGGAGACGAGAGAGAGATGTCTGTGAGACACCATAGTATAGGGAATTACAATATTCAAGATGCGTTGGATCACAGCTTCGAAGTCCTTTTTTTAAAATGTACGTTTCACTTTTGCCAGTTGTCTGTTATATTCAGTTTGTCTTGCTAGGCTTGGTTAGCTAAGGTGGCCATCTTGAATTGGGTTGACTCCAAATGTTAATGAGTTGTAGAAGTACATCCAGAGATTATTTTCTTTAGACAGTTTCACATGAGTTCATGAGATAGTTTGCTAGCAAACAGACAGTGTTGATTTTAACAGTGAATTCCAATGGTTTTTAGCAAAGATGCAAATTGTAGGGCTCAGTATTTTCCAATGGTTCCTAAGAATTTGCTAAAAACACACATATCCACATACAAACGCAGGCATTTACATGATCACCGATTATTCATGACATTGTGTGTTAACAAAACAAAAACAGCCTTCATGTGTTTTTTCTTTCTTTTTAGGTAATAAATAAACTGGGAAAAAAAAAGCACATTTTATGTCTGGACCATAAGGACAACTGTTTGATTTTCATTCTTCCTGCTGAGTATACAAAGGAACAATGAATAAAAGTGAAGGTTAGGATGAAGAAACCATGTTCAGTGAGTAATGGTTACTATTTTTTCAAACTAATGATATCATTATCAACTGTCCAACTTCTGCATTAACTACGGTATGCTAATTCTACTCAACACTGTTACTAATAATACAAAAAATAATAATTTTAAGCAAACTTAAAATTAGAAATCCCAAGTGTAGGAGTGTACATCACTCCCACACACTCTTGCTGCCTCTCCCAACGTGATGACTCTGCCTGGTTCCCAGAAAAAAGACCACTGACAGATTGCCTATACGCTGAATAGTGAGAAAGGCAGTATGGGGAAGAAAAAGACAAGGACAAGGACAAGATATCTCCTGCCCAGTATCTAATCTTCAATCTCTGGGATCACTGATATCTGATAAGAATGGTGTAAATCAAGAAGCTAAAGAAATCCCCACCTTAGTTTTGTGTCTGTACAAGACAGACAGGGCATATGTGTCCGTCTATTTCTTTTCAGGGATTTACATTAGCTGGTGCAAGTTCCCATGCTCATTTCATGCCCCACAGAAGTTGTGTATATGCTAATATCTGTACACTGCCCTATGAAACCAAACTTTTGCATGTCTTAGTTTGGATCTAGGTAAGTGAATCGAAAATGACTTTTTCCACATGAAACATTGGCATATTCTTGATGAAGCCTGTCAGCCATAAACCCTCCATTCACCAGCCAATGTCTTTAATGAAGCTCTGCTGCTATAATGGAAGGCGTTTAACAGGAAGGCTCACAGGAGCATGCTGCAGCCTGCGAATGTGAAGCAAATGCAATGCCAGAACAGTGCAACAGTGCTTCTTTTCTAATCCCAGGATGCGTAAAGGAGCCAAAATACAGACTGATTAATTTAATGTGCTCAGGATCATGTAGAGAATCATATCTGAAGTATGTTTTCATTTTGTGCTGGTGTTATATTGGAAAAACTGAGGTCTGAATCGAAAAAAAAACAAAACAATAGATTAATGCTTAGTTTCTCATGGATAGATTCAATTTTATACAAGAATATTCTGCAAAAATTGCACCATCATTACACTTCAGTGGCAACGATGAATAGAAGACATTTACATTGAAGTACAATACAATTACATAAATATTACATGATACAATAATATAATATAATATAATATAATATAATATAATATAATATAATATAATATAATATAATATAATATAATATAATATAATATAATATAATGCAAACAATAAAAAACATGAAATTATGCAAACCAATATAATAAGACATACTACATTACAATATGATGCTAGGCACCAAATGCAGGAGTGCATTTAAAGTTCAAATTTAGTTCAAATCTGACCAAGAAGAGTCCAGCAGGTCAGTGTGTCCTGAGACATTAAATAAAATTTGTTCTTGTGGCTCCATATATAAATGTGTGTGTGGAACAAGTTATATAACAAAATGATCTGTAACAACAATTTAAGGTATAAATACTACTTGATTGTTACCAACTCAGATTTGCTCTTGATTTTGCTGTTTGAGGCTGTCCATGGTGTTTGCATCAATAAAATTCCAATTACGGTCATCTCCTGAGTGATTTATTTGTTAAAATGATTTATGAAGAAAAGCTTCTTCTATATATCATATCATTTAATGAAACCATGCAAACCACATAATACAAAATGGTACATTTCGGTATGAACCAATGTAATGCAATATGATTTGATACAATATGATACAAAATGTGACTTAATGAAATGACACAAAACTTAGTCATACATGAAAGTACAAGATAAAGCATTGCAATTTAAAAGATACAATGCATAAAACACAGATCATATTATATCGTATAATACAATGTATATGATTCAAAATACAATATGAAATGATGCAAAACAACATAATATAATATGATTTTGTACAGTACAATACAATGCATAACAGTACATGATATGATATGATATGATATGATATGATATGATATGATATGATATGATATGATATGAGTGTCATTTGAATCCAGAAATTTTACAGTTTATATCTTATGTCCCAGGCCCTACTTTATTCTATTAGTGTAAAGCGACCAGAAAAGCTGGATACACGTGCGGCTGAGTAAATGGATTTAGGAATTCTTGTTTTCAGAGGGTTGTCAGCGTGTGTGCAAGAAATTATTGTGAGCGTGTGAGTCAATGTGTAGCTGTGATCACTGTGACGAAGCGCAGTGACAGAGCTCTGGCCATCTGGAGACAGATGACGGCATGAATCACCAGAGAGGACGGCGAAGGAGGAGAGGGAAAGGTGGCGGGATGGCTTGGTGGAGGGAGGAGGATCGGGGGACAAGACAGAGGAGCAGGCTGACACACAGGCAGGTGGGTGGGTAAACAAAGGCACTCACCAGGATGAACATTTACATCATCCAAAAGATTTGTAAGTTGTCACATGCCCGTGTGCACTTGCACACACTGGTGGATCCATGCGCAAGTTGCTTTTTGGAATAATTTCTGAGCCAGCAAATAACCCTTACATCTAATTGTCCCAGAGTAAGTGGGGGTGGCTACTCACAAACGCATCCAACCACACACATGCATGTGCCCACAAGCTTACATACAAGCTGTTAGTTGTTGAAATAGTTGCCTGCTTGATGCCTGATAAGAAAATAAGCCCTCCAAATAGACAATTTACTGAAGTAGGGAAAGTCACCTAACACTCAAAAAGGCACTAAAACATAGGAGCGAGATTACCTCTCAGCTGCTGTAAGATTTCTCCAACAACAATCTTCTTTCTCTGCCTCTTCTTTTGCCTCACAGTCAGTTCTTTCTGGCTGTTTTGTAAGTGCCACATCTTTCAGATCTACATTTTTATCTCCAACGCCAATCTCTCTCCTTCTGAGAGCTCTTCCTTCTTTGCTCAAGCGGGGAAACTAACAAGATGGCAATGCACATCTCGTCAAAAACATTTCTCAGTTTTGAGTAAAAATATTTCATTTGTTTCTGCGCTCCCTTTGAGTCTTCTCTTGCTGAGCATTTTTGTGGAGAGAAATGGGGGGGGGGGAATGCAGCGGAGCGTGCAGATATGGGCAAATTTCAGATTGCGAGTCGCAAGCTTGACAGGTGAGGAAACTAGGATGAGGTGAGATGTTTATGCACAGCATTTTGTCATGCAGAAACACGAGATAGGCGAGACTCGTTTTGTTTCGTTGATGCAGTTTATGAGAAGTCAATACACAAATCTGCTCATGTGGTCGAGCATTTCAGCAAGACGAATCAACCGACACTTGTTTAGCTTTCACATATAGCCAGACAAATATACCCGCCTGATTGGCTGTAGATGTTGAGGAATGATTATACTCAGGTATCACCAAGAATCTAGAAAACCAGAATTTGAAAAAAGCAACTGAATCTAATATATTTTTAAGAGATGACAACGACATAGCACTGAAGCACCTTTGTTACTATTCTGTTCACAGGTTTTGTCTATTTTCCCACCCAACAGCTGTAAAAAAAATACATGCAAATTATTTGTGCATTTCAATCAGGAATAGTGAGCTATGACTCCTGGTAGTACTACAGTGTACAATGTAGACAAAATGTGCAAAACAAAAAGTGAGACATTTCTTTGCATGCAAGAATTGGATTTTGACAAAACAAGTGAGAATAACCAGCCTCCATTGGAGCTCTACAGCTTAGACATAATTCACAGTAGAAACATTGTTCAAAGTCTAAATGGGTCACAGAAAGTTTGACTTTAAACTGAACTTGTATTTTGAGATCTTCTACAAGTTTTACAAAATCACAGTTTGAAATTGATGATTTAAAAAATATATATAAAATTTGATGCCAGTCATTCTTTTCTCTTGGGGTGATTTAACTTTCCAAATATTTTCAGACAAACTTTTCTTACCATTACAACTATTCTAGTACGTGTACAACTAATACATCAAAACATAATTATTTGGGTTTTTTTGTGTCTCTAAGTGACATAGGTCTGATTTTCTCTGAAATTCCCTTTAGAATGCAGAGAGTGCACATCCAACCTGTCATAGACTTCAGGTATGTTTTGGCTCAAAATTTTCTTCTCAAAACCGAAGGTGAAGGGTCTTAACTTGTCATGTCTCCTACATAAAACACTGTAGAAACATAAAACTCCCATATGTAACCATCAGTCTTCTTCTCATGGTTCAAGACGTTTTCAGATTTGACTTTTAGTTGACACACAGTGACTGCTAGTTTGAGGCTTACTGTTTAGGTTGTTTCTGCCTGTCACTCTTAAAAGTGCTATCAGGGAGGGAGAGGCACAAGTGTGCATTTACCCTATGACCCTAATGATTAATGGTAGCAAATATAACTTTATTTTGATTTTCCTTCTCTTTAGACTTCTTATAGAGTTAATACATCAAAAAGTAGTATTTATTATCCAAGAATATAATCAAACTGATGTTGGAATTTTATGCAGTGACAGCATTTCCAAAATTTATTTTTATTTTTTATCAATAATTACCATTTTACTTGTAAAGCATTTGCTCAAAAGGAAAAAAAGATAAAGTCTTAAACTATAGGTTTGGACTGAAATGTTGGCACTTTCACTTTTAATACTTTTGATTAAGTTATTAGTGACAGAAAAGACTCCTGTTCACTTTGCTGAATTATGGGTATGACTGTTTTGTACCTAATTCCCAACTATAACATTCAATGAAAACAAGTCACTAGATATGAAGTGATATTATTAGTTGGAGGTATGAGTTGTTAGACTCTATGAAAACACTAAAGAAGTAGTAATGCATTATGAACCAGCTCCTGTACTTGACTTCTTCTGAGGTTGTGGGGTGAGGAGCTGTCCCTGGTGCTGATCAAGACTTAATCAGAGTGGCAGGTTCTGCTGCGCCTGTCGCTGTCCTGGGTGCTGAAAATGTCACCCAACAGTAAGTTTAAGAGATTCATGTGGGTCACTTATTGCAAAAAAAAAAAAAAAAAACTTAAAGGTCTAGCATTCCTTGGAGGAATGCATATCACCCGCCGCCTTCCATGACAGACTAAGAACTAAGATCATTTTATGTTGAAAAATCAAAACACTTTGCTCAAAACTTGAAAACAATGTCATACCCGATCTCAGGTATTGTTGTTACATGTCACAGACATATGTTCTGAATGACTCTATGTTATTAACACACCCGGTTTTAGGCCAATTTCTGTAAAACTGCCTGAGTTATACCTATTTTGTGTGGCTGATGTGGATTACCCGTTGCAGCCATCTTAGATTGGGTTGGATCTATACCTTAATTAGATATAGAGGGCCATCTAACAATTACTTCTGGAAACTTTCATTAAAATTTGTCCAGTGGTTCATGAAATACTTTGCTAACAGACAAAAATTTTTGACACTAAATACTTAGTGGCAGAATCTTAAACAAAGAACTTAAACAACAGATTTTACTAACAAACACACACACACATGGGCAAAAACATTATTGTCCGCTTTAGCCTTTTAATATTTATTTATTTGCCGTGGGCGATATTAAGCGTCATATAAAAACTTTAACAAGCAACCATGCCGTCTCTAAACTGTATAAAATGATTTATATCAGTAATTGGACGTAACTATCATGGTGTTTCTTTCTGTTATGATAGGTGCTCAGGTAGGTCAAATATGCCTCTCTTCTTATTTGATTTAGAGAACTTGAAACTACAAACATCACTTAAAGGTTTACTTCACTCCATCTTGGCCCCGGAGGCAGATCCTCACCGGGGAATTTACGCACAGACTTTTTGCGCACACAGGTTTGTCTAACTTGGCAAACGTTAGAACGTTTAAAGGCAGGATCAAAGGGAAAGGGGCATCAAGCCATCCGGTCGTCACAACATTACTGCAAGTTACATCATGGCCGGTGCTTTAAAGTCAAAACGCGGGTTTGAGGAGGGAAAAGGGCGGGGGACGTGATCGCGCGTCCAAATTTGACGCGCAGGCAAGCGGGGTGTCACGCGTCACAGAGGAATTATCTAATAACGAGTTGGTGATGGATGGAAAGCCGCACCAGACAGGGAGGACACGTCATTCTCAGACTACCCCCTCCCTCTATCCCTCCCCCACTCCTCGGCCTTCCTTTTGCACCCCCCTACCCTCCCCCCTCTGCGCGTTTAAATGAATGGAGGCTGATTGCTGCTTATTGAGCGACGGCTCCTCTGGGATCAGCCTGCTTTTCATGCTGTGGGAAACAAGCTCTCCCTGACTGGCCGTGTCAGGCTCTGGCCGAAACTTTCCATACATCTTTATCTTTGTCTGAATGTTCCTTTGGGAGCAATTTAAACAGAAAAAAACCCTAAGAATGTACTAAACAAAGCCTTGTAAACAGATCAATACAGTATAAACGGGGCATGAAAAAAACAACGAAAAATACACGTGATATTTGCAGGATCATGCATGCATTAGGGACTGCACTGTAGAATCTTGCTGTGGTTTGATATGGACCAAGAAATGCCACAGGTCTGATGTTCCCTCTCAGCATAGTGCGAGGCTCTGGTGCCGCTCAATGGGAGGATGGGGCAACTGCTGGTGGCTGCAGCACCGATGGGACGCGCCGCACCGCATCCAAACTGATTTACTGACGCCGTTCAAAGTTGGGCTCAAAAGTGTGCGCAAAAAAACTGAGAGTCGCTTCACAAAGACAGTGGGGCAACAAAGAGCTCCTTCCTGCAGGCTCCAAACAAAAGTCGAGGGATGATTTATCAAACTTAAATGGCTGGTAATGGATCAAAGGATGGCAAGATTGGGAGTTATTGGCTGGGATACATGGAGCTAAAAGTGAAATAATCCAGCCACTTACAGTAAAGCGACCTTCTGTGCGCTTTTGGTGCCAAGAAAAAAAAATCCAAAAACGTGCCAGTAACACCCGCCCCCTCCTCCTCCCCAACACACACACACACGCTCACTCGTGGGTTATGAGCTGTCCGTCCACAGGTAAGAGTGGGAGAACACGGATCCATGAGTCACTGTCAAATTCACATTGTGGTCGTGGCAGTATTCTTGGCTTTTGCTAAAAATAGGGCCCGTTCTGGAGCCAAGACAGTGATAGAACGGTTGGCTCCCTTTGCCAAAACTGAGCTGTTCGGGATGACAAATAACAATATTAATAATAATAAAAAACTCTAAATAACATCAAGAGCTCCTGATGAAGCCCATCCTGGTAACCGAGTCTCAACTTTCAGGAAGACACCAAACAAGAAGGAAGTGGATGTACATAAACAGGGATGACTATCTGTTGAATGGCCAGCTCCGACTGCGAGAATCCCATTTGCAATTAATCAAGGACAGAAAACCCAGAGTTAGTTAATTAGGCGCGCGCGCACGAGCGCGCACGAGCAACAGAAGCTGAGTGAGTAAAAGAAACCCCCTGTTTTTGGATAAGTTACAATATTTTAGAACACGAGCCGCAGAAAGTTAGCTTCTAAGAGGAAGAGGTTCCCTTTTCACGCACACACTCCGATTTACACACACACACACACATACACAACCTCTTAGGACTCTGAACAGCATAACAATCAGCTCCTTTTGCCTGACCCAACCTCAACGAGGACAGCTCCTCTCACACAAACACACAGTTTGTTTAATTCCTCAACAAATCAGCTTTTTTTTCTTCACAGGAACTGAGTGAAAGGTGGACACAAGCTCAGCTGCAGCTTCTAAGGACACACACACACAACCAGCCAGCTTTAATAACTTTGAGTGGTCGAACAGCGACATCACACTAAGACTGATCCTAAATGCAATTTTAGGGTGTGTGTGCGCGCGTGTGTGTGTGCGTTGCTGATGCTGCTTTGCATTCAGTCGGGTAGCTGGGAGGAGGAGCGGGGAGTGTGGGGGTAACACGCACTCCTGCTGCATTTTGCATGTAAAGACAGGGGAAGGAGGGGATGATGGGGGGGGGGGGG
>NC_051434.1:15562591-15583105 GCF_001649575.2 Kryptolebias marmoratus
TTTCTGTCCAGAGCCGATGTGAGAGAGAGAGAGAGAAGAGATTTGGGTCCAAAAATGAACTATGAGTACGAGAGACAACCCAATAGTATTCTCACTCTTCTCTGCCTTTGGCTCTCGGGCTACAGGTCAATGAGTTAGATTAGAAAAGAACTGTGTGAGAACTTAAAAAAAAAAAAAAAGAAAACTAAATATTTTAGGCAAATTGCAAGCATGTTGCTTCTCAATGAGCACATGATACATAACTATATTCAGAAAATAATATATTCATTATCTTATATCTTATACTTATTTAAGGTTTGGCTGTATGGTGGTGTAGTGGATAGCACTGCCACCCCACATCAACAAGATCTCAGGTTTGAAACTGAGCTAGGGCTTTTCTGTGTTGAGTTTGAATGTTCACTGTGTGTGTGTGTGTGTGAATTTTCTCTTAGTATTACCAGTTTTCTCCAGCAGTCTCAAAACATTCATGTTGGTATATTTAAAAACTCTAGATTGGCCCTGTGAGTAAGTTGGTGTACATGTGATCTTTCTGTTGGTTTGTTTGTTTTCTGTGTCTTTGAGTTGGCCCTGTGGTAGACTGGTGACCTGCCTATGGTATATTATGCCTCAAAGTGTGTACAGAAAATGAAAGAATTAACTCTAGATTGTTTAAAACAGATACATGTACCCACATACAAGATACACTAGTGGTACAACTTAGAGTTAAAACACAATGCACCTCAGTCTTCAGTCACACAACTTCAAATTGTGTCAAAATGTATTTCATTTTGATGTCTGACTACATTCCTAGCTTGTTTATGAGCTGCTTGGTTTGTAAAACTAAAACTGTGAATGGGATTTTTTTTAAGTAGTCACAGAAAAAAAAATCTGACCAAAGACGTAGCTGTTCTTTAGATAATTGCAAAAACATTACCTTGATTGTAACACCACCCTCAACATGCTCACTTGAATTTGTGGATTTTTCTTTCTGTCCAGGAATGAGGAGCCGCAGAAAGAGGCAATTAATTTGGCCCTGAACAGGAAGTATGATGAGGATAAAAAGAAATACCACACTGACTTCATCCTTCCCTCGCCTCATATTCCAGGCAGCAGGTCAGCCAGTTAAATTATAAATCTATTGTACTGAAATAGTGTTTATTTTGCATCTTTTAATTGGAATGCTGAAATACTAAAGTTTAGGAAGACTGTGAGCAATTTGCTGACCTGATTGAACAAATGATGCAAACATAAACCACTACACTGAGGTAGAACTTGACTACTTGGGAATTCAAACCCTGGATATTTATTTTTTCAGGGAGACGCCTTATGTCACTTAAACAAAAAAAAAAAGTTTAATTTTGTATCTTTTGTATCTATCTGGAATTGGTCTTTTTAGTAGTTAAAACCTTAAAAGATGACATTCCATTTTGCTTGAACTTACTTGTCAAATATTTGGATGATGTCTGATTAAGCATTTTGCCAAACGTAGAAAATGATTTGCATATTTAAAACATGTCATATCCAGTTTTGATTGAATGTTTGCGTTAGTATTGGTAGTCCCTGAATTAGGTCTTGCAGCAATGTTTCAATCCATATTGCAAGCTTCGCAAAACACTGTTAATTATCACTGACACAATCATTTATTACCTGTAAGTAGGAGAGTCAAAGAAATGTCATCCGTAAATGACAAAACAGGTGATTTTTGGTAAAGTTTGGCAACTGAAATGTGAATTTTATTTTGTTCCACAAAAGTCACACACACTTTCAAACAGTGTTTGAAACCATGTTTGTGTTTTGTTCAGAGCCAAGGAGCGGGAGAAAGAGATGGATGATTTGGTCCTGAGCAAGGACAAGAAACAGCCCCACACTGACTTCACTCTTCCTTGCCCTCATCCTTCAGGCTGCAAGCCTCTTGTTGCTAAACCTGCACAGATATCGAGCCTTGCAATGCAACCAGAGATTAAAAAGATGGTGAGGCATCAACTGTTTTAAAACCTGCTTTAATCTCATTAATTCTTTGTCATATCAGAAATATCAAACCATGATCATTATAATGTCATTGTCTTTGTTGTGCTAGGGGAAAGATACAGAAGATAAAGTCAACACCATTGAAAATTCTCTCAATAAAATGCAGGTCCCTCAAATTAACCGAGAAAACCAAAGAAGCACAGCAGAACTCGCCTCACATTTTCAGCCACAGCTAAATAGGAATGTATGTCTAAGCGAAGATGAGCTCGATACAAAAAGTCTCTCTGACAGTATTACGAGTAATGATGATGATTTTGTCACTCTACCTGGGGTGAGAAGTTGTGCCACTGATAGCAGCAGTACCCAGTCAGTGAGTGACATAAATGAGGTGGGGGAAAATGAAATTCCACACCACTCTGACTATTCGGGCTCTGACAGCGAGCAGGATTTCCCATCGTTCACAGAGACAGATTTTCCTCAACTACCGACCAACAAGGCTGGCATTCCTCTCTGTCCCACCGAGCCTTCAGCCTTGTGGAAAGTGCATGGCCAGTGGGAGACTCCCCTTTCATTCCGCCCACACAATACCCCCACTACTTTTTTGGCAAGCGACATGAGTGCCCCTGTGCAGGCTCCGGTCCAAGACAAAGCGCTTCAGGCAAACTCCAAATCTGACGCATCGCCCGTATGCCAGTCGGCTTATGACCTATTGACTGACTTCCCCACTCTTCAGGCCCCAGAGAACCCTTTAGCTTTGGGTGGATCGCGTCACGGGAATTTCAAGTCCGAAGCTGCAAAGGCAGAAAGCGGCTTTGCTTTCTCGGCAAATCATTGCCAAGACAGTGTGGTTTCCCATGAGAGGAGATTGGAAAACGTGCCCCATGAGGTCTCATCCATCTGTTCAGGAGATCAGGAATTCAGGCTGAACCTTGAAACATTTGGCCTGGTCAGTCAACACAACTCCCCAGCAGTTAGCTGTGGGAAAGTGAAGGCCAACAAGCCTCAGCCACCTACAGGTAATAAATCTGCCATGTGTCTAACAGCCATGCTTACAGCAAGAATGCATATCTCTGTCAGTAGAATTAATTTAGTTATCACCAACATAACTTCCTACAGTTGTAAAAAGTCTTAAAAGTTTCCCTCCATTCATTTCTATTCTACTGTTTTATTCAGTTAACATGTCATCTCAGGGTACTATACAAAAAAAAAGACAAGTCTAAAACTTAAATCCAAATTCAATTTAAAACAGGTTTAGATTCAATTCCTGTTACAGTAAATTCTTGTTATAGTACAATACATTCACATGCAGTTTATTGTAAAAAAGTTGTCTATCTAAAGTAGTGGCATCTCATCCTGGTACCTGGAGGATCACTATTTTGCATGTTTTAGTTTATTCCCTGCCCTTATACATCTGATCAAGGGGTTAAATTACCTATTTTGACATGTCATTAAGTTCTGTAAAAGCCTGTTAATCAGCCATTCATTCAAATCAGGTGTGTTGAAGCAGAGAAACGTAAAAAAAAACATGCAGAATTGTGTCTCGCAAGAACCAAGACTGAACACCACTGATCTAACGAAATTAGCAAATTGCACCTGTTCTTCACTTTGGCTCCATCCCCCATCCTGAGCAAACATGACAGTAGAAAGGAACAAATTCTTTTTAACAGAAGAAGCCTCTAGTAGAACCAGAATTGGACCATCTGCCTGGTCCGGCTGGGGGTTGAGGGTATAGGAACAAGACAGACAAATACAAGAGCAATTGGTTCAGGTGTTGTTTCTAGGGGAAGACAAAGAAAGAAAACAACCCCTGATAACAGCAATAATTGCATGCACAAACATAAAGATTAAAGACAGCAGTAGATTGCAAAAAATGTGGTCAGTTTGTCCTCCAGCAGTCTAAGCTTACAGCAGCGTAATTAAGGAATAGTTCCGGAAACCCAAGCCAACCCTAACTATAGGATTTATCAAAAAGGAAGGTAGACAGGATGCCAGCCTCATATAGAAATTGATTCTACAAGAGAGGAGCCTGATAACTGAAAGCTTTGCCTCCTGTTCTACTTTTAAAAACTCCAGAAACCACAAGTAAACCTGCAGTCTGAGAGCGAAGTGCTCTGTTTGAAAAATATGAAACTATAAGCTCTTTAATATAGGATGGAACTTGGTTGTTGAGACGTAAAATTTTAAATTCTGTTTTGATTTATTTCATTGTTTTTTTATAACGACTGTCCGTAAAAAAGTTTTTTTGCCCAACTTCATTTCTGTGTGCTTACAAAGTTTTCTCTATCAGCTATGGTTGTTCTCATTCAATTGGATTTTTCATGCTTTTTTCCCCCACAAAGCAGCTGGCTCAGCTTTACTTTTTTCCCAGTGTGAGACCTACTCTTTGATCCCGATTTGTATCAATCGCTAAACAAGCCAAAGCAAAAGTACCTTTCAAATCAATCAGTGGTGCTTTGCACCAATTACATCCCCCAACAGAAATATTCAAATGCACAAACACACACGTGAAAACACTCTGCGGCTCACTTGCGTAGGTGTTGACTCACTGTGGCTCTGCGTCGCCGTTGCTGGGAAGTGCTTCCTGAGTTGGATGACTCAGTGAGAAAAGTTTTCATAATGAGGGGATTATTGTGCTGTGGCAAAGCAAATTACACAGTGAGCCTTCCAAACTGCTGGTGCAGAACAGAGCAGTGGACACAGGAAAAAACAAAATAAAATAAAGTCAGCATTAAAAATAAAAAAAATAAGTGTATGACTTGTACAGTGCATGGAGCAAATTCTTCATGCGTTTACAGGTGTACAACTGTAGCTGAGGGCTGCTCTCCTCTGCTCAGTAAATGAGCATGTGATATACACTGCCAGCACTCCTCCAGCAGTTTACAGTCAGTGCTGATATGATAGAATTCATTCCTTGATAGCAGAGCTCTGTTGATTCAATAGCACTTTTTTTTGAACCCCTGAGGGGAAGATTGCTGAAAATTCCTCTGCAGAGAGAACAGAACACTGCTCCGTTCAGCTTACCCTCTGGATCACACTTAAAATGACGCAGGGCACATAAGACAGTGAGCATGTGAAATGGCTAAAGCACTAATCCATACACTCCCACCCCTCTCCCGTTTGTGCATATTGCAGCTTCAGGTGCAGATGGCGCTGGCGTTAATGCCAGGTCCTGGGTTAGTGCTGCCAAGGCGGGCATGAGGCACACAGCTGCACCCCAGGAGAAAGCCAGACCTTGTACCTTTCAGCACATAGTTACCATTAACAAAGCCAAAGGTAAGTTTATATCTTGGCATCCCCTCTACACCCAGTTTTTGTGTTTGTGTGTGTGTTAGACGTTTGATAGGCAGGATATTATGTTTCACAGAGGATCACATAAAGAATTCATTATAATCATCACCGCTTGAGTGCATTTATTTTGCAATGCTAACGAAGACTGCAGAGTGTCCCCTTCCCTTTTTGTGGCACAGTGCTCCAAGTGGGTGGATTTCTCACGTATCAATAATGCATATCACTATGAAATTACTGTTCCATGTGGAAATTTGAGCACAATGCTCAAAGTTTCACTCACTCTTCAAAGTCAAGTGAGTAAAAGGCAACCTGATCTCCCAAAAACATGAAGTTCAAGATGAATGACCAATGTTGTCTGGTGAAAATTTTATGTGTGTTCAGGAATTTATGCAGTTAATCTGTGAAATGTTTAATATTCATCTTGAGGGTTTTGCTTACAGAATTTGCTGGTATTTGATTGAATCAATTTCTTTCTTTCAGTTGGTGAAGTGGTCTGTGTCTTGCTGGCTGCAACACAACTCAAAGCAGAATTGATCCTCCCCAGTGTGTTAACAGTTGGGGAGGTGTTCCTTTTACTTAAATGCTCAACCTCTTTTCTTGATCAAATAATAAACTGGGGAAAACAGACACCTGGAAAGGTGTTGCTGTCTTCTAATATGTCTAACGTCTTTACAAAAATCAATTATTTGATTTGTTGAAGTGTTAGCTAAAAAGGGTTGAAGAGTGTTATACAGCTTTGAAATTTGCTTCGTTTGGCTAATGACTTACTATATACAAGCCATGTACCTAACAAGCTTGTAACAAGCTCTTTCTCATCACAAGAACTGTGGTATTTTTGTAAATACAAGTGGGGCTGAGGTCAAGATGATTTAAGCATCTTTATCGTCCACTGCTGAAATGCAAAGGTGGATGATAATGTTTTTGCCTGTGTCTTTGTTCATGTACCTTTCTGTTACTAGAATATCACATGTAGCACTGGTCAATTTGTAATAAAACTTGCAAAAAGCGATCATTCACAACCGATTACCTTTTGAATTCAACCCCCATTCAAGATGGCTGCCATAAAAAACTGACGCACCTCTGGGTGTTAGCTGAATGTCTTTAATCCCCTAAATACCACTGATAATATTTCAGATCTATTTAGGCACTTTTTCTTTACTCGTGCAGTAGATCTTTGTTTTTGTTTTTTTTTTGTTTGTTTTTTTAATAACCATGTCAACTTAATAAAAATCACATAAGACTATTGACACATCAAGATTATTTGCAAACAAACACAATCAAAAATTCTATATAGAATGCAGAATAATTCTACATTATTCATTATTATGGTATTTTTTTCACATTTTTTTCTGTGAAAATGAAAATTTATTTATTTATTTACAGCTGGGAAGACAACTGCTCAGAAGATTGACGAGAAGACTTTCACCTCACAGAGGTAGTCTGACAGCTTTACATCGAAATGCTCAACCCTCTAACCTGGACTGCTCTGTTAGGCCTGCTTGTGCTCCTGCTCATCAGGTAAAAATGCTACATGTTTTTAAAAAAAATTCTATTTATTTTAAGAGATAATTAAAAATGAACATATAGATTGGAAAACTGTAGAATAATTGTTGTAGAAAACACCCTATAATATTGCAAACCAGTATTTGTGTATTTAGACTGAATTGTCAAATTAAATAGAAGTGCACCTGCTATCTGATAGTACGGCTGCACAGCAGATTTTTTTTTATTCCAACATTAATGAACACAATATCAGTATCCCAAAAGATTCAAATAATACATTTGGCCAACCAAAATGACCCTTGCTGCCCTAACAGCCCACAGCCAATTTGGATGATAGTGAAAGACATGCTAAAGCTCATGGAGAGTGTTGTGAGAAAAAAAGAAGTTGCAAAACTGAGTTCTTTGCATCAATGAGTTCTTGGTCTGATAATTCCAGTTAACAAGAGACATCTTTCTTGACATTCTGGACAAACAAAGTCATCATTTAGGAATCTTGGCTTCTGCTTCATGATGTGCAACTCTGCTGAAGGAGGCCTATGAGCTGGCATTCAAATTTTTTTACGCCCTTGGATCACATTAGGGAACCACTGAAGAAAATAAAGAACACTGTTTTCTCATGTCTTCATTGAAATCTCACAGTTCTTGAGACTGTACTTGAGCACATCTTTCTTTTATACTGTCCACTTTGTTGTCCGTAGACTTCTGATAGCTTGCTGTAGAAAAGAGTCATTCATTCTGACCAAATGTGCTACACAGTGACATTAACTCCTTGTGACGTAGGCTTCCATATCATCAATCCTGTAGCGCTTCAGAACTATAAAGTTATGTATGTTGTCCATTCATGAGATGCCACAGATGTTGCAAAGGCACCTTCGATAGACATGGTCCAGTTGTTTTATGTGACAACAGCAGTATGTTCAACTTTTATTTCCACAGGAAGTGTAAGGACTAGATGGCCTTGCAGACAGCAATCTTTGTGCTGAGACATATCCCTCTAGTTGACCAAAGCCAGTGTTCAAGTTTGCCAAAGACAGATCTTGTTGTCACACGGAGATGATGAAGTAATCAAGACGACAAAGCAAAGGCTGTGGTCTTACAGACATACCAATTAAGGACCCGGTTTATGGAAGCTGCTATATTGTATTTTTGGAATCAGCATCTGAGTGTGGGGGCTTTAAGTCCAACCTGCCCCCCCCCACCCCCACCCCCCCACACACACAATCATGGTTTCTTGTAAGCATGAAAACACAAATTACAGCTAAAGATCTCAGGAACATTAATGTTTGAACCTACAGCAGTACGGTAACTATGTTATTCAACAAGAATCAATGCTTGGAAAACATTATCTGAGGTGTGTGTTTGTTTTTTAAAAAAGGGCAATGTCCCATTTATTTACATTGAGGAGGCGGGACTTAAAACCTGTTCTTGAACAAGCCGACAGGAAAGCTGGTTCTGTCCTCCTGTACCTTCTGGGTTCCAGTCTGAGTCTTGGGGAGACACTGACACTTCAGGACATTTTTGTTGCATTCCCTGTTTTTTTTTTTT
Organism: Kryptolebias marmoratus; assembly: GCF_001649575.2. Classification (NCBI taxonomy): domain Eukaryota; kingdom Metazoa; phylum Chordata; class Actinopteri; order Cyprinodontiformes; family Rivulidae; genus Kryptolebias; species Kryptolebias marmoratus. The sequence continues at coordinate 15,570,875 of NC_051434.1, forward strand.
TTTTTTTAAGTACCAATTTCTCTTCGTACGTTGCTATTGTTTGTGTTGGTTGTATTCTCTTCCACTTCCTGTTACCCTTCTACCTGCAAGGAGCTTTATTATATGTATGTTTGGTTTTATTTAATTTCTAGTTCAGATTTTTATGTTTTGTGCTGATATAGCCACTAAGTAGTCTTGGTGGAGATTTTGCTTTGAAAGTCAATTGTTGCTGGGGATGATGTGTCAATAAAAAGCATCGATGTGGATACCCAGGACATGATGCAGATCCTCAAGATCATTTTTAGATTAAAACATCAAGAAAATGCATAATTTTTATTTGTTTGAAAAAAAAGAGAGACATTTGCTGCTTACCTTTGAGCCACGTTAACAGAATATAGGACCAAATCATTGCAAACTATTGGACCTTTTAACAGAGCTTGGTCTTTTTTTTCCTTCTCTCTACCATTGTTATAGAACCAAGCAACTGCTGGCTCTCTGGATTATTGCTGAGTGCACAGAAAATGTTTGATGCAGCAGTTTGGAAGAGGAAGTTCTTTTTTTTTTTTTTTACTTTACCACGCTCCTTTTTCTCTGGTTTCTCAGTACTGTATGTGAAAACATATCAAACATGTCTATAAAACTTTTGACAGTTGGATGCTGAAAAAGTGGTCTTTCAGAACTCTCCCAGGTAAATGACAAATGAAATGATTGAATAAATTTGCCTTTCTATGCATTGGTTGGCTCTTATATAAGATATTGTTGCTTTTCATCTTGATTCAGTGTGAGATTGGTGATGCAGCAGCCATTTTCTATGTATATATTCCATCATACAAAATCAGAACACCTTATTTTCTTTACAGTTCATCCCGACTCTGTCCTTTTTCGTCTCTGACCTATTTAAATTGGGTATGCACTCTGTTTCACCATGTGCAATGGTGATGGTGACAGTGAGGCTTATTGCACTTCGAGGTTTTGGCCCCTTGGCCTCAGCGCCACCAATCCAGCAGGATAATTACTAAAGCTGCGATGCATATTCTCCCTGGGTGAAAGTGGCAAAATGAAAGATTCTTGGTGTCAGCAGACCAAAGAAATAAAATAAGATGCAAAGAGACAAGTCAGCAAGCGAAAACAAGGAGACAGAAACTGTAAAACGGGTAATAAAGAGAGGCATTATAAAAGTTTTATTTTTGGCACCAAAACAGCTGATGCTGAGATGCTTGTAAATGTTTATGGAGAGTGTGAAAAAGTTATGAGAGCTGGACGCTGATGTATTTTAAAAAAGAACCTCTTTCTTTGTCTTAGTTTCTAATGCCTGATTGTCTACCTCCGAAGGCGAGAAGTGATAATGTTTTGGCCTGTGTCTGTGTACATATGTTTGTTTGTTTGCAGTGTTTGCAAAGTATCTCATGAACCAGTAGATGAATTTTAATGAAACTCCCAGAAAGTAATCAGTGGATGAACATCCATAATTGATTAACTTTTGAAGCCAACCCCACCTAAGATGGATGCCACAGCTAAGTGATTTTAGCAAAACCAAAAATGGCTTTAACTCAATGTTACAGATTCTGAGCTAGAATCTGTTGTGCTAGTGGTTGAGCATTATCTTCAGCAAATATTTTGAGCAATTTACACATTGCAGTATTTTCCCATAAAACTTTGGCATTAATCCTGTTTGTTAGCACAATTTCTCATGAACCACTGGACAGATTTTACTGAAACTCTCAGAAAGTAATCATTTGGTATACACAATATCTCATTAACTTTTTGAGTCAACTCAATTCAAGATGTCCGCCACAGATAATCAACCTTAGCCAACACAAAAATGGCTGTAACTCAGTCACGTTTACAGATATTGAGCTAAATTTGGCATGGTAGTAGCTGAGCATCATCCTGAATACATACAAGTACTAACCGACCACACAAGATCTTGCAGTATCCCATGACATTGTGCATAATGCCCTTTATAAGGTTTGACCAAATGATTGTGGTTTAAAAGCAAAGAGCATTCCTTCAAGAAATGTTAGGCCTTCATTATTATGTTTTGAGTCATAGAAAACATGGGTGTCACATTATTTAATATTACTTTAACTGGCATTAACCATGACCCAGATATTCTGAAATTTAAGTTTCAGAGAACAAAGGATAAAAAAAAAAAATCAAATACAAAGGAGCTAAGAGCTTTATATTTGATTTGTTTCGATGAGAGCGAACTGTGAATGGATGTTAAGAACTACGAGAGCTTTTCTGAAAACACCAAGGCCACTCAAGCAGAACCAAGATTCACACTGTATGTGCGTACAGTTTAAAGCCAGAGAGACTCAGCCTCCCATACTCCTTATGATTTTCTGTAGCTACAGCTTAGCTTTCATTTAAATGTGGAGGGGCCGGCACACCTGTAACTGCATTTAAGAGACAATAGGATCCAAGCTCAAAAAAAGAAAAAGACAGAACAACAAACCAACCATTAAAATAAGATTTCACTCTTGGCAGAAGGAGAGAAAACACAAGTTGCGAAATCCCATGCTTTAGCAGCCTGATCAATGAGCTATTGAAAACGTAGGATTGTCAGAAACAAGGCACATTTCGAGGAATGTGAGTGGAGGTTTGGCAGCAATGAGGAGCCGTGTGTTTGAGCCTTGTGCCCTACAGCTTGAGCAAAAGTGTGAGTGGCAGAGACATCGGTCAAAGTTTTCCCTCTTGGTTTTTTCTTTCTTTCTTCTTCCAGCTAATAAGCCTGTCTCTGAGCTGTTGCTAGGCTACACTAGTCTGTTGTTACTATCTGGCAGGTGGCCTTATATTTTCCTCTAAAAGTCTTTTTTTTTTCTTCTTCTTTTTTTTATGACTGGTGATATCCGTGAGTGATTAAGGACACATACTCTGGTAGAAAGGGGATTCGTGACTTCTTCTTCTATACCATCTATTCGTGCTTTTCTGCATTTAACACATCCTTGCTGCAGTGGCACAAGTGACCTGTTATGAAAGAAATGTCTACATCTTTTAAAGACGGCAAGTTCCTCAAGCAGCCTGTCCATTTGATCCCAGGCATGTGGCTTTTACCTCTGTGAAGTTGTCTGAGAAAATCTTTAAAGCAAAAAAAAAGGCGAAAAATGTTGTAACTAGGCAACAAAAAAACAAAAACTTCTTTGCTTTTTGATATGTGTTTTAAAAGGAAATACATCAAAGCCCCTAAAGAATATGTTGTCCCTTCAGTGATTGGTTGCATGGGGGTGTAAAACCAGCTGGTGCAGAGGAGGCCTAATGGTCTGATAGAGATCCATATGTAGACTGGTTTTAAGCATCTACAGATACAGACTTTGCCATGGGTTCAGTCACAATTAGAAAACCTGATGTGACCTGCAAGAAAAAAAAAAATTCAAGAAGAATTTTTGTGCATGTGTGTGTATGACACACAAATTACAAAAAAAGTCATTTTATAATTATCATTCCTGCGTTGCTTAACTTCAGAATAAATTGCCTTTTGGCAATAATTGTCAACTGAATGTAGCTCTAATTAGCTAAGTTCCTCATGTCTATAGTAGACTTAATGATTAATATGATTAAGAGTGGAGAAAAAATGCACTAAACCTTGAATAATAACAGTTTTAAATTATTAGTAATGAAATTCAAACCTTTTTTCTCATATTTAATTGCAGGCCTGTAAAAGCAATTTTCTTAGAGCTGAAAGTATAAAAAAATGTTTTTGCCAGCATAAAAAATATTATTTTACAGTCCAAACTTGCATTAAGCAGTGTAAGAAGAGTGAAATCACTTTTTTTAAATTTTTACTGCATTTAAAGAGAACTAAGTATTGTGTTGATTTTGTGTTTCACTCAAAAGAGGAAACGAACAAACAAGAGTTATTTATTCTCCACTTCCATTAGTATATTTTCATTTTAGGATAATGTGCATCATACTCATTTATTTGCTCATTGTGTTGCATTTGGAAGACTGACTAAAAATTGTAACTGTTTACCTAAGAGAAACAAAGTTTTTAATCCTAACTGTGATCAATGTGCAGCCTGCTATAGGTTTTGGAATGTTTATAATTTGTTGATTCTTGGATGTTATATTTCTCAGTAGCAAAGATCCATCCGTCCATCCATCCATCCATTCTATGGAGTTAACAGGAAACCCAGACATCTTTCTCAGCTGTGACACTCTTCAGCTCATCATGGGGGACCCCAAAGTGTTTCCAGGCCAGAGAGGATATATAATTCCTTCAGCCAGTTCTCGCTCTTTCTTGTGTCTTCCTCCCAGTGGAATGTGCCCTGAAAACCTCCAGAGTGAGGCATGCAGGAGACATCCAAGTTCAATATCTGAACCACCTCAGCTCACTTCTTTCAGTGCATAGGTGCAGAAACTCTCCTCCAAGCTCCTCATCTTATTTCTAAATCTGAACTTGGCTACCCTCTGGAGGACGCTTATTTTAGCCATTTGTATCTGGGATCTTGTTCTTTTGGACCCAAGAACAAGATCCATACCTCATGACCATACAGTAGGTGAGGGTTGGAATGGAGCAGTAAATTAGAGCTTCACCTTAAAATTACTGAAATGCTGACTCTGCCTTTTTTCTGGTTAATATTATTAACAGACCTGCTGAGTTTCTGTCCAGTTCCTTCTGTCTTGTGTAATTGAGCTGCTTTGTTCACCTAATATTATCCAAAGAAGCAGGGGTCTAACTAATGTTAGTTGTAAAACTTTAATATCATTCATGTCATTGGAGATAATGAGACTGTCCAAACTTGGATCATGGGGTCCTCCTTAGCACTCCATATTTTCAGACAATGTAATGATAAGCATTGCCAATCCACAGGTTGTCTATTACCAGCCTAAATTAAGGTAATATTACACACAAAAATGCAAGCAGTAATGTCACAGCAGTGTTGTAAAGAAAGAAGAAGAATGTATATTAGTTGTAGCCATGATCTTTTTCTAACGTTAAAGTATTGCTAGTATCTTAACTCAAGCAGAAAGAGAATAAAAGTATTTTTTAAGCATCCTGGCATATTATTGACAAAGAATTACAGTAAAGAAAAGAAAAAATGCAGTCATCTTCAAATAATTATACGAACAGAAATATTATGGTATTCCTGCCAGAAGTAGTCTGCACCAAAAGTGCTACAGCTAGCTGCTGCTGCCATGATTTGCACTGAAAAATAACCACAGAAGTCTACATAAATGATTGTGTATTGAGAAAGTGAAGTTGACAAAGTTTATAAAATAGCCTTTGGCTGAACCACTTTACATACAAGACTGAAGTTGTTTTATGGCAGCAATCCACTTTGGACGTTGCCCCACTCAGACTAGCTTTTAGCTTGTCACTCCAAAACAGAAAATGTTTTCAATATGCTTTAATGTCTTGTATTTGACAAAGAAAATACACCTTATACTGTTTTTTGATTCTGATATGTAACATTTTCGATGCTGCATCAGAAAATTACAGGATGCCCGTATTTGTTGCATTTACGTAAAAACAAATGACCAGTGAGATTGTAGATTTGTGGACTTGTATATCGTTCCACTTCAAACATAATAATCATTCAGTCTGACTGGATGCACATAGGGCAGAAATATGTAGCTGCCATATTTGTGTATAGTAGCCAAAAAGAAACGTTGACTCTTTTTGGCTTAATGATTTAAATGTCTTTTTGTACAAAATTATGTATGGTTTGTTTTTTTCAGAGCTTTTACATGCATACAAATATCTATCTATCTATCTATCTATCTATCTATCTATCTATCGATCTATCTATCTATCTATCTATCTATCTATCTATCTATCTATCTATCTATTTAATACAAAGGGAAAAGCCAAAATCTTAAATGCAGTATTCTCTCTCTAAATATATTCAGTCAGTACACTTTGTTGAATTTACATGATATCAGTCTGGTGTAGTAATCCTCCACATCATTTTTTACAACTATTCTCCTAAAAAATATAGCTCTGTTTTTATTTTGGTTCAATGTCATTTTGCAGAAACATATTGTAGTTCATGAAACCCTCCCCCTTTACATGAATTACGATGATCATTTAGTTAACTTAGGCAAATTACCAAACACACTGAGACTGTTTACCTGAAATGAAATGCCTAATATCTACTTTTATCTGATGCTTCATTGGTTCTAAACTTAGTAAAAACATACATTGCTTTTTTCACACGCTAAAGCATATTTATTGCCTATCAGTGAAAGGTGATACTGTTTTTGCTTGTGTGTTTTTTCTGCATTTGTTTGTCTGATGTGTTAGCAAAATAACTCATGAACCAGTAGATGGATTTAAATGAAATTCTCAGAGAGTAATCATTGGATGCAAATCTATAACCTACTAACTTTTGGAGCCAACCAAATTCAAGGTGGCTTCCACAGTTAATTAACTTTAGCAGACACAAAATGGCTATAACTCAGTTAGTTTTACAGATACTGAGCTAAAATTTGTTGTGCCAGTTGCTGAGTCACCCCCAACATACGCCCTGATCTCTCCTAAGAAAATATCTGATAAACCACTGGACATATTTTATTGAAACCTTCAGAAATGAATCATTCAATATAACATCTATAACTGATAACCCTTTGATGTTAACCCAACTCAAGATGGTCTTTACAGCCAACAGACCTTAGAAAACACAAACACATCTATAACACAGTCACTTTTACAATTATTGAGCTAAAAATCAGTGTGGTAGTAGCTGGGAGTCATCTCCAACACATTCTATGAAAACTACACATTGTACAAGATCTTTGATTAAAACGTATGGTTCACTCCAAGAGTTATTGCCACTTTGTCAGTTAGCAAAATATTTCATTATCCCCTAGACAGATTTTAATGAGATTCCCGAAAAATAATCATTGCATGTACATCTAAAAGAGATTAACTTTTGGAGTCAATCCAATTGAAGGTGACTGCCATTGCTCATCAAATTCAGCCAACACCAAAACAACGAATTCTGTCAAATCTATAAATATTAGCTAAGACTAGGTGTAGTAATAGCTGAGAGTGATAGACAACACTTTCTCTAAGAGTTAACGGATTGATCTAGACTTCACAATATTGTATGAAATTTTGTATTTTAAGTGTTTGACCCAAACATGTAATATTTTATCATTTCTCAACATAGAATGATCTCACTTCAAAACTCTGGCATTACCTGCAGTGGACAGTTTGCATTTCTTTGAAAGCTAGGAGTGCTGGCTTTTTAATTAGTATCTGTCTTTTTAAACATTTGATGTCTTTCCCACGTTGTGTCGTTCACATACATCCAGTCATTAGGTGTATTCTCTGCCTTTTCCTGCAGGATTTTGGAGCCCAGGCACAGCAAGGCAACTTTCCACAAGGCATCAAACTTCCCCGTTTTCCTGCCAAACAGGTTAGGCTCAGAGTTTTACTCTCCCGTGATTTGTTTGTTTGGAGCAAATTCGAAATCTGTGTCATCGAATTTTACACTCAACTGTAAATTTTCATGTGAGTCTATGTGCTGCAGCTGCAACTTGGCTGTCTGTTGGTTCCTATTTTACTTCGTGAAACTGTCAGCTTGTATTACAAATGAAAGCACTGCCGTCGCGCAGCCTATGCTGTTCAGCGGGGATTAGCCAATCATCTGCGAGAATGATGCAAAATATAAGTCGCATCAGTTTGTGAAACTGTACATGAGCACTTGTGTTGTTTCAGGGTGTGCATCGGTGTGTGTTGTTGCGCCTAAACCCTGCCTCACGCTATATAATTGAATATTGGGGAAGGGGGCTTTATTTGTTCGGGTGTCACAGCTGATGGATGCCCCTCATAAGACAAGCACAATCAGGGATCATTCCTCAATTTTCCTCCCACTCCTCACCCTTCCTCTCCATCATATTTTCTTCTCTAAGCCAAACACTTTACCCCCCCTCCCCCTCCCTTTTTGTGGGCATTGGTAGAGATGGTGTTGTCGCAGTGGATTTCATGCTACCACATGTTGTGTCTGTTCTGTTCTAATTGAGAAGGAGGCATGCTGTCTTTATAATAAGTCCAACGGCCATTACAGGATGACAGAAAATGGGGGAGCTGTGTAAAAAAGTGCTTTTCTCCATCACTTACACAGAATCATCAACTTTCAAGGCAAAACATTCAGCAGAGAAGGCAAAGTAAGCACACATTATACTTTATAGGCCTTTTTTCTTATGATTTGTGCAGATTTCTGCCACTCTTTCTGTGTCCCGTTTTAAATGCAGCCTGTATCTCAGACTTAGCTAACATCATATTAAAAACCTAGGTAATGAAAGTCTTAGCACCTTTCATGCCTGAATTTTAAACTATTTTATAATTTAAATTTATGTCATAATATAATGACAAATGACAATTATAGCAGCTTTAGTCAAACATTATGCACTATCTCATGCAATATTGTGAGATCTAGAAATTAGAGTATGTGTCGTTAATGACTCATTTACTACCACACTAAATTTAGCTCAATATCTGTATATTTGATTATCTTATACTTTTGTGTTGGCTAAGGGTGGCCCTCTTAAATTAGGTTGACCTCAAAAGAAAATTAGCCGTAGATTTACATACAGAGATTACTTTCTGAGATTCTCATTAAACTCTGTCCTCTGCTTCAGGAGGTGTTTTGCTAACAGACAAACAGGACTGATGCCAACAATAATGACAAAGTTTAAGTAAAGACCTCGCACTATGTGTAGCATTAAGAGTATGTGCTGTGAATGATGCTCAGCTACTACCACATTAAATTGTAGCTCAATAACTGTAAGACTGGCTGAGTTGTAGCCATTTTTGTGTTTGCTAAGGTGAGTTGGCTGTGGCAACTATCTTTAATTGGGTTGACTTCAAAAGTTAACCAGGTGTAGATGTAAAGATGTAAAAAACTACCTTTTTCATCTCCGAACGTAAAAAAATATCACTATTATTATCATTTCTGCTACTGAATACATAAATTATAGTCTGCAAGATGATATGTTGGACATTTATTGTGCAATGACAAGTAACTACCTGAACTTTATTTGGTAGAGAGAATCGGGAAAAGTAAACACCTGTTTTTGCAGAAGTGATTAGATGTTAAGAATTACATTTTTGCCGTTTTTGGACATTTTGTAGGTCATCTGATGCCAGATTAACTAGTCTATGAGTAAGCTAAAGAAAATCCTTTAGCTATTCTCGGCAAAAAAGCAAAACATTATAGTAAATTAGTGGAACACATGTTTTCCTTTTTTTTTTTCTTGTTTTTTTTTGTTAGCTCATGTCTAATACCCAAGGGACCGTTTAACTAACGGGCATTTTTAACCGGAGAAATTTTTCATGTGTGTTGCTTTAAACAGGACTAATAAAGTGCAGCTATTTAATGCACTTTTATTTGCGCAAACCACTAGCAAAGTGGATTTATTTTCCTATGCATGTCAAATAACAACAAAGAAAATGCTATTTTCCATTAAACCAGATTAGCCTCTCATATTTAAACTAGATTGTACTGTATATTTACAAGTGGTAAGCTCTGCAATGAAATAAAGGCAAAAGTGTTGCTTAGGTAAGTGTAGGTGGTAAAATATACTGCTGGGAAAACCAGTTCATGCAAAAAACAGAAAGTGGTGTATGCTCTAAAGTAGATTTAGGTATTTTCACCCATTATCTGCATAGGTTCCAGCCAGGAGAGTTAACTACTGTTAAAAACCTGTGTGCTTACAGTTAATAGTTTATGTTTAGGCAACTAAGACCCCCATCACACAGGATGATGACCCAGGACAAAGATGATGATAAACTACCACAACCTTAAAACAAAAGGTTTTGTGCATGCTCAGAACAACTGCGGAGCTATCACAAGCTATCAGACATAACCAAGAGCACCTAATACGCAGATCAACAAAACCCTGCTAAAACCATCTTCATTCAGAGTGTTTTTTCCTACATCATATCTGGGTCATCATCAAGTGTGAAGGAGACCTAAGTGACTTGGGTAGGTTTTTGGCAATTAATGCAATGTCAGGGATTAAACAAAACAAAACAAATCTGCACTTTGTTACCAATGTTCAAAAACTCTCTTCTTTCCTCTGCAGCTATTTTACTTCATAAATGAACAGAGTTCAGACAGTCCTGCAATATGAATCTCTCTTTGAGAGTAATAACCATAATACTTGAATTTTCTTAGCTATCTCGATGGTGATGCACTCTCAAACAGACACTGTCTTCACAGATGAGCATGTTGTCATAACACTGGAAGATATTCCAACCTCAAGCAGGTTTTTCTGGGGCACTGTGGTCTAAACTAACCAAAACATTGATCATCATAATACTTCAGTTTCGTTTGTAATTTTTGGTCTTTGCACAACAAATTTCTCCAGAATTTTTGTGGAGGTGGTAGTTGGGGGGGGGGGGGGGGAGGGGGGTGGGAGGGTGGGTGGAGGGAGGGGGGGTAAGGGGGGGGGGGATACACATCCTGGAAACCAACTGTATGAACAGAATAAAATGATGTCGATGTCAATTTGCTTTTCAAAGAAATAGTCAACATTTTCTGAAATATTTAACATAGGAACATTTACAGTTGAAATGTTTGTCCAGCAATTGATTTTATCGTATTTTGTTTGTTGAACACAAGTATCTGCAACCTTCAGAATCAAAAGAGGCCTTCCTGCTCTTTTTCCAACTAAATAAATTTTGCCCAAAACTGCAAAATGTACCTAAAGTATAAAATAAAGATCACACAACTCAATTCACAGTATTTTATCAAAGGTAAGCTTTTACTTTAAGTTCTTGGTTTTGTCAGAATGGTTTACCAAATAGATCAATTGTTTTTCTATCATAGATATAAATTTGAATATTGTTCATTTTCATGTGAATTTGGTCAAAGCTTCAGGGAGCCATTGCAGAGAGACCAAAGAGCTGCTTGTGACCCCAGAGCTGCAGGTTACAGACCCCGACTTTAACAAAAACTGTTCAGTTTACAGTTACAGAATGTAACTGTAATGTAATTGGATTTAAACTAACCTGATTATCATCTTCTTAAGAGCATCCATGATCAAATAAAACAAAAGGGTTGTCTACAAATTCTATTTTCGACATAAGCAAGTAATTTGAACCTATTGAGACAATATAATTAACTAAAACGTGTTTATGTCTTCATCAGTTGAGTGGGTAAGCTCTGGGGTTTCACATGTGGCATTTTCATGAAAAGCTTTTTCTGTCAACCTTCAACGTGCAGTCAACAAAAGCTTTACCTCCATTAGAGACTGAGCAAGAACATCAGGTAAAACAAACCGAGTAGTTTGGTACATTTTGTTTCAAAAACACTGGAGAACCAAGTGAAGAGCACAGGGCAATGCAGACAGGTCATTATTCACATGTGTGAATTCACATAAAGTGACAAACATCAGCTGTAATTCTCTTCACAAATTACCATAAATAGAATAAAGTTTTAACACTAACCTGTTGAAGTAAAGAGAAGAAAAGGAGCATTCAAAGCTTGGTTTTACTCAAAAAAATGAGAATTTTGTCTGCTTTTTGCCAGAAAAAGCCTAACTTCCTGTTAGCAATAGAGAAAATTATTTGAAACAATACATACTTAAGCATTTGCTGGCTGCAAATCACATCCATCATCTTAGAAAAGTTTTTAATTTTGCAATTCAGGCAGTATTTTTATTATAGGGTGTCTAGGCAGGGGATAAAAGCAACCTTAATATTATAAACCTTTGATAAAAGGTTGATAAAGGTGACAGAAAATAATAGGAATAACACGTATTTTTTTATTTTCATTTCTATTTGCAGTAACTTGGGTACAAATGGGAATGTAAGTACTTTTCCATTCAAAGTTTTGCGTGATGCAACCATTTTAAAACTCACATGCAGTGTTATACTTCCTTGAGAAGTTGGAACTCACAAACAGGAAGATGTGCTAGCTAACTGTGCGGTGTGCCAGAAGTAATTCAACTGAAAATACATTCCTTCTAAAGATCTGGGACATTACAGCATGTCAAAAGCATAAACATACAAAATATATGTTGCATTTGTGTTAAGAGAGTTCAGTGGTTTAAGCAAATATGAAACATATCGTTGCTGTAGATGTATGTTAAAATGCATTCCAATAGCCACACATAATATATATATAAATTCCCTTCTCACCCTCCGCAGGTGGTCTTTGTTTCATCCTCTGAGCTCGGGTCCTCTACCAGAGGCCTGGGAGCTTGAGGGTTCTGCGCAGTATCTTGGCTGTGCCTAGAACTGCACATTTCTGGACTGAGATGTCTGATGTTGTTCCTGGGATCTGTTGTAGCCACTGC
>NC_051434.1:15583239-15692428 GCF_001649575.2 Kryptolebias marmoratus
ATATATATATATATATATATATATATATATATATATATATATACTCTTGTGAAATTCTAATAACACCTTTGCCTACATGCAGTCTATATGAGCACAGTCCAGTTCTGATACTAATAGACATAAATCTGCCAAGAAGTAACCTAAATGTATCAGAATACATTACACACTCTCATAGTTGAAGTCAGAGAAATGGTTTCTGGTCCAAATTACCAAAGCATGTTGTTCTTTCTTTGCTTTTATTTTTTTTTTGTACGACAGATTTCTAATGCGGTAAATTTCATTTTGATTATTCTACCCAGAACCTTATTTAAATAAAGTATTTCATTTGAAAGTTGTACACTGCAGGTCTGGGGTAAAAAATAATAATATTAATAAGCGTAATTGTTTCTGGAAGCAGAACATGCAGCTATTGTGAGTATGCCTGTCAGAAATTCATTCACCTCCACAGTGCTGCGGTAAAAGCAGTAAAGGATGCATTATCCTGGTAAGCAAAAGACAAAACTGTTTAAATAGATCTAATTGATTATAATTAAAAGTAATTTGTTCCACACCTTTCTGTCTTTCTGTTTCTAGTCAAGCATTTTCTTTTGTTTTGTTTTTTCACCATAGAGCACTATGTAGCTGAGTGATTTTCATGGTCAAAAGCTCCACACAGCATCTCCTAAAGCAGCTCTTCACAAAGAGAGGATACAGTTCAGTAAAAAGAATTAGCTTCAGTTATGGTCACAATTATTTTGTCAATACAGAGCTCATGATCTGAAACATTATCTAAAACGCATTGATTAAAACGTAAGTTTGATTGTGTTGGTTTCAGTTAAACTAAGCATAAAAAGGAGTCACAAATTAACAGGGGAAAATCTTTAATTGAATGCTTGTTAAACCATCATCTCTATGTCATTACCAAGTATGTATTACATTATATACAAATTTCAATAATATATTAATGTATTTTACAATGCTAGCATGCTATTTTACCAAGTATTTTAAAAGATAAAGTGACAGCAAAATTTAAAGTTAAAGACCAAGCATTTCAAGATCAGATCTTAAAAATAACATTATGCACAATCTCAAGCAATACTGGGGGATCTTATGTGGTCTGTTAGTGCTTTAATTATGCAATGGAAATAACTCTCAGCAACTGCCACACCAAATTTTACTTTGATACCTCTCAAAGTGACTGTGTCATAACCACTTTTTTGTATTGGCTAACATCAAACGGCTGTGATAGTCATTTTGAATTAGGCCGACTCCAAAACTTAATCATTTGTAGATTTATGCTTAATGACTACTTTCTGAAAAAAGTTTGAAAACAGACAGAAAGAATAGACTAACAATTAATGGCAATGTTTTGAACAAAAATGTTGCATGTTTTGTTCATGCTCAAAGTATTTGTAGGGGATGACTCTCATCTACAACCACACTAAATGTTAGCAAATGTTAGCAGTTATAGTCTTTTTCCTATTTGATAAGGTTCCTTGGCTGTGGTGGCCATGTTGAACTGGGTTGACTCCAAACTTTATTAATTGAGGTAATAGATGTACTTGCTTTCAGAGAGTTTCATTGATATTTGGCCAGTGGTTCATGAGATATTTTTTCTATGGACCACACAGACAAAATCATTATCACCCGCCTTTTGGCTTTTGGCAGCTGGCAATAAAAAAAAGTTGCAGGGGTATACTAAGAAAAGGGTTTTCGATGGTCAGAAACTGGACTCATGATTCAAACTTCTACAACTCACTGCTATTTTTTTTTCTGCAAGCTCACAACAAGTATCACATTGTTTCTTTTCACAAGTCGATACTCCACAACGGCATTGTTTCAGCTGTTGGTGCATGAAGATAGTGGTCATAAATACACCTCTGGCTTTGCCAAAACAGCAGTATTCGGCTCCCTGGGATGAGGGAGAGTTGACAGTGCTGCATAGATCAGCTCGACTCCAGTAAGATGTATGACCCAATTAGACACAGACCTCCAATCATTACTTATGTTGCTTTTAAACATGACCAAAGTCACACTCGAGTGGTTGTTGTTGCCGTTTTTGTTCTCTCTCTCTCTCTCTCTCTCTAACACATATACATATATATATATATATATATATATATATATATATATATATATATATATATATATATATGAAAAAATGCAACTGATATATGATGTGATATTAACATATGAGTGCAGCGGAGGTAAACTGTAATTTCACACTGTGTAGTCAAAAATGGCTGAAGTTCACAAAGGTTGTGTATCTCCACACTTCTTGTATATCTTGACTATTAGAGTGAAACCAGATGTAAGCGCTGAGAGATACCTTTATTCTATCTTCAGCACTAGAAAATGAGTCAGGTCCCTTTAGATTTATCCAAAATTTTAAAAACCTTTCAAAAAAGATGGGTTTTTATTTTTAAATCATCGGACACCTAAGGCAAAGCAACAACAATATTTCTAACTGTGCCTGTGTGTGAGTGTTTGTTTGTCTGTGAAGTTAGCAAAGTATCTCATGATCCAGTAGATGACTTTGAATGAAACCACGGCTAAGCAAACGAAGAAACACAAAAAATGTCTATAACTCAGCTAATTTCACAGATATTGACCTAAATTTTTGTATGGCAGTAGCTGACCATCATCACCAATGCATACTCTGAGCGCTACACATTGCACGATATATTTGCTTAAAACCTTGGTAATCACTGTTTTCAACCATGTCTGCATGGTAGAAAAAATACAGCTATACAGCAAAGCAGCAGACAACTGCAATTTATTTTCTCATTTTCTCTAATTTCATTATTTATAAGTTTGTGGCTGAGTAAAATGGACATTTTTTTGTTTTAATCTATAATCTAATGAAGACATTTCTTTTACATTCCAATTAAAAAACATTGTCATTTAGAGCTTTTATTTCTAGAACACGACAAAACAGTCAGAAAAACAAAAAATGTGCAGTGTTTTTAAGAACTCAAATAATGTAAAAAAAAAGCAAGGTTAAACATCACAATACTGTTTTAACCTAATCAGAAATTAATATTATGTTCAATAACCCTGATTTTTAATCCCAGCTTTCATGCTTCTTGGAGAGTTCTCCACCAGTGTTCCATGTTGTTTCTGGGTGACTTTTTCCCCTCCTGGTGCCGTTTGATCACATTCCAGAGGTTTTCAGTGGGGTTCCATGTCTGGAGATTGGGCTGATCATGACATGGTCTTGATCTGATAGTCCTTCATCCACATCTGAACCTCACTAAAAACCAGATGCTCTCTGTATCCCTCTGAACACTTCTTTTTCTCACTCAAAATGTTGTCTTCAACTTTTCAGGCATGGTTAATAGTTTTTTTTTTCTTTATTACAATTACTTTGAGTTTCTTCTAGCTCTGTTTTTGCCTTCCAGCTGGTCCTAATGCAAGAGGTTAATGGTGACCACAGCAGTGCTTTTTGTTCCTTTTCGTATTTAATAAGATTTGGTTCAGGTGATCACCTAATCAGTATCTCATTAAGTAGAATGAGGTGTGCTTATGTTGGAATTTAACAGACACTGGAACTGAATGGCTTTCATACAACTAGAGATGCTGATTAAAAAAAAAAAGGAGTGGACTCCTAATTTGTTCCAGAGCTGTATCTCTAAACTACTGGATGGATCTTAATGAAACTCTCAGAAAGTTGCCTCTGGATGTACAAAAGAATAACTTTTAGAGTCAACCTATTTATGTTGGCCACCCAAGCTAATTGACATTAGCCAACACAAGAATGACTTTAACTCAGTCAGTTTTACAAATATTGAGCTAAACCTTGTGTGGTAATAGCTGAGAGTCATCCTCATATTTTTGGAGCACTACCACATCTCAGAAGATCTTACAATATAGCCTAAGATGGCACATAAGGTCATTTGTGAGGTTTGACCAAAATGGACATAAGTTTGTTTCCTTCTGAGGTTGAGATGATTTGTTTTAAAATTCTGACATAACAGGCAGTGAGCAATGTGCATTCCTTCAAAGTTTGCTAGGCCTTTATTTTATTTATGTATTCCTTTCTTTATTGACAGAAAAGCAAGAAGAAAGTGTGTCCTAAATATTGGCCACCATGCCGCTTTTATTTTTGCTCTCAGCAAATCGGAAATGTAAAAAACACACCATCTCTGTTTTATCCTCAAACTTTTATTTACTGTAGTGACTGTAAATGACTTGTAAACGTTCCATAAACTGGGAATTGGTGAATCACATTCAATATGCAGGTGAATCAACAATGGCAAGAAAAAGGGGAGGTAATTTTTCATAAAATAGATTCCTATTTAAGAATAAATGAGCCAGGTGGCAAAAGGCCGATAGGCTGTTTTTGCTAGAGGTTTAGTTTTGTAGCAGCATTATTTGCAGAGGTGGGATTATTCATGAAAAAGCAACCCTGCAAATCGATTCTGTGCCCCGTTATTAAGTAAACCAGTTTTCTTGAGCATCAAAGGTAGAGAACAAAAAAACTGTCTTTGAAATAACAGAATTCAACCTTTTTTTTTTCCAGTCCCTCCCAAGTTCTGCAAGGCTTTATATCAATGGTTTCTTTGTGCCTCCCCATTTTCTCCAAAATGCCATTTCTCTCTGCCTTCTTTTGTGTATAAGTGGCCGCAGCAAACAGTGAGGGCGACTACCGGTGTCAAGCCACCACAACCCGATCTGTGTCAGACACAAGGCAGGGTGAGAGGTGAGCGCTGCAGAATTTAATGGTTCAGCAGTGCCATTTTGAGAACACAAGTTGAAGAAAGGCAAAGGAGAGCCTTTCTTCTCTCTACTTTTATCTCTGTCTCTCCTTTCTGCCACCTCTGCTCCATGCTGCTCACTTTCTGTGACCTGCCTTTTTATCTCCCTTACACCTCTCACACACCCTCTCCTGCTGCTCTTTGACCTCAACACGGTGCAAATTTGTGTCTTTGCATCTGTTTTTCATATTTTGTTAAAGTCAAACAGCATTTTTGAAAAGAATACTTTTTCCAAACAAAAAAAAGTTTTATTTTGGATTTTTTCTTTTTATGTAATGTTAAAACTATGAAATTGATTGTATAATTTAAAAAAACAAGATAAGTTTGAATCTTATGGCAGCAACACATATCAAAAAAGATGGAACCGGACCATGTTTATCACTTTGAAAAGAGAATATGTTGTTCTAAAACCTGTATATACTTGTCTGCATTGATGTTGTTTTTCCAGATGTGTAAGCTGCCTACGCCAAGGGACTAATGTACCCCCATACAATCAGAGAGGCAGGCTTTTGAACTGTGCTCTGATAACAGGCTAGATGGTCCCTCTCTTTTTTAGTATAGAGACTGTGGCATCTGGGATTTCCAAATGTAATTTCAAGTTTTAACTCATCTGACTACAGAAAAGTTTTTCACTTTGCCTGAAACTTTAAATGAGTTTTAGGCAAGAGAAGTCTGAGGTGTTTCTGCATGGTGTTCACATATTTGCATAATAGTTCTTTAATCAGCACATGTGAATGGTACTGTGAACTGTGTTTACAGACAATCCATACCAAAATCAGACCTGTTTTTAATGCAGTGCCACCTGAGATAGATAAACAAATATCCACACCAAACAAAAACTCTGTAATAATTTCATATTTAGGTTTTATTTTAACGTGTTATTTGTGTATCTTAATGCTTTTGTAAAACTGGAAAGTGTGTTAATAAAAGCTGTGATAAACAGTGTGATTTTTGTCAGTGAATAAGAGAAAACTGGATTTTTTAAAAAAACCTTTTGACCATCAAAGTGATAATAAACACATCACAGTCAGACCAGATTCTGTCCATCAACCAAACAACTTCAAGTTTTATTCTTGTCTCTTCAAAATGTCAGTGTATGAATGCGAGCATCAACATGCAGAGTAATGCAAATGCACAATGTGACGTGAACCCAGCTGTGTGAGTGTGTGCACACCCGTTCACACCAACCTTCCCACCAACCTTGCTTCTCTAACGAGGAGCAAGCTATTCAGGCTTACTCACACGAGTGTGCAACAGCGTGCAGGGTGTTTACACCACTGCACAATACTTTAGAGAGAACAGTCAATCAGCCATCCAACATCTTCTTCTGGCAGCTTCAGGATTTCTTCTCTTTATCCTTTACCAGCGTCTTCAATATTTAGTGTTTGACATCAAATGCATACATGAATATCAATGAGGCAGATCTGACCCCCATAATCGTTCACATATGCACCAAAAAGGCCAGGGATAAAAACACAGTTGGATGCCGTCAGAAGTAACTCATCTCAGAAACCGAAGACAACTCTAAAAGCCTTTTCAGTTATAGCTTTTTAGTTTACAGCTAAGCCTCAGTTTTGGATGATATGATTCAAGGAAAAGTTGATCTTCTGAGAGTTCAGTCAAAAAAAAAAAAATTCTCATGTCATTGGCACCAGATGCTGGTGGTGTCTTATTCTTCCTTATTAAACAGCGCTTGCTTTAACAATTTCCTATGAACTTTGAGAAAGACATTGAGCAATCAGATCCCTTTCAAATATGATAATTGCCTTCATTTGTTGGGTTCCAGCCGTGTTGTCATGTTAGCACGAGTCTGTTGGCAGAACAGTCATTGCTGGTGATGTTTTATATTAAAACATGAAGTGAACAGCATTGGTAGAGACTGGATACTCGTCCCAACAGCCTGAAAGTAGAGTTGACTAAAAGTAAAGTGTACATTTGTTGGCATATTTTCTAAATAAAAGCTGTAATCTCTTCCACTGATAATCTTTCACTAAATATATCATTCTCAAAGGTAATACTTTTTCTGACACTGAATCCAAGAAAATAGCCAGCTTATATTTGTGTGGTAAACTAACCTTTAATCTCTATAAGGACCTTGTCGACACAAATAGACATCAAGACAAGATGCTACAAGCTAGTGCTTCGACAGGTCTTTGGATGATTGGGGTAGGGGGGGCAATGTTGGAGGGGACATGCATCAAGGGGCTTGGACTGATGATAACTGCTTCCAGCTCTTGATTATATTGTAACAGTTAAACAAAAACTAAGAGCTGACAATTTTATACTTTATATTTATTATCATATTAATATGGGATTTGTGCCTTTAACAACAGTGAGCAACACAGCTGCTTTAAATACTGTTTGCCTCTAAGATCTCCCTGTTTGTCACGTTGACACTGATGTCTGGATGTAAAACATTGTGGAGCTCTGCTCTTGTATGTTGAAGGTCTGTTTTATTGGCAATTTTGCTTCAAAATACTTTGTTTGTGACATTTGATTGCTGTAATTTTAGTGTTTTATTTGAACTGGAGGACTGAATGTCACTTATTGTAACCTATAATACTTAAAACCCTTGAATGAAAGTGTATCGCCTGCTGCCTTTCATGCCAGACTTTGTCTTAGACCATTTTTATTGTATGCTGAGAAATGACAGCGTTTTAGCTGTTTGCAATGCAATATTGTGAGATGTCATGCTCAGGATATGTGTTGTGAATGCCTCTCAGCTCTTACAAAGTCAAATTTTAGCTTAATATCTGTAAAATCAACTGAACCATAGCCATGTTTGTGTTTTCTAAGGTCAGTTGAATGTAATGGCCATCTTGACTTGGGTTGGTGGTTCAATGAGATATTTTGCTAAAAGACACATTTTAATTTGCACCCTGAATAGTGGAATCAATAAGAACCTGAAAAATGTAACAAGTAAGTTGTATAAATACAATAAGCAGCAATCGACTCATAGAACAAAATCGTGTAGAGAAAATCAGCTACATCAAGCAACAGTAATAGGAAAACAAGGAGTTGAAGATAAAACAGGAACATTCAGCATAAGTACATTGTACTTTACAAAAAGTCTGTAGGTATATAAAATAATCTGACCAGTTTTATGACAAACTGGCTGCTTATTCTGAAACAATTAGAGATTCAGATTTAACATTCACCTGAATATTTTCAACAAAACCCAGTGTTTGAGCCACTACTAGGGTAAAGAAAAAGCTGAAACTCCGAAAAGCTGAGCTCAGGCTCACACGGAGCCTCTCTTCAATATTTAGAGAAGAGGCGGACATTTCAGTACGGTCTTTAATTTTCTGGTGAAAAATCAATTAGCTATTTGCCAAAGAATTTGAGCACTCTTTTTTTTCTTCCTCTCTGTTTCCATGGTGTTCTTGTGGTTCCTAAATGCATCTCTTATTTCAGTTAAACACTGTAATTTCTCCAATCATTCAGAGAAAATTTAATCACTACAAATCATGAGTTCATTAATTCCTTTCCGAGAGGCAGTGTTGAGGGTTCTGGGATGTGCTGCATAAGTATTGGGTTTGAATGTTTCTTTTTTTTTTGATGAGAAATGACTTATTCAAACTCGAGTACAACCATGTGCATTCACTGACTGCTGCAGCATGTAATCAAAGCTTTAGAAAAAAGCAAGTGCAACACTAAAACATTTCATTAAACTAAACAAAAAATACAAGCTTACCAAATTCCTTGAGGAGGTTACAAAATTTTCCAAATACCCAGGTTTTCTACAGTTTTTTTTTAATATGTGGGAGTTTAAAACTGCCTGCAAGGACTCATCCTTGTAAAGCACTGAGTAATGCACTTTGAGAAAGCGGAGACATCACCAGCACAGTCGTGCTACATTACATTACTCTGTTTCCTTACAAGCTGACTTGATAAAGTGTCTCTTTGACCATACAGCATTTCCGCATTTGTGTTTTACAGATTTGAACACTGAGTCTGGCGTACAAGTCCACAGCAAATATCCGAGTCTGTGTCTAAACCCGCCACCTGTTTTGAGTAAATTACATTTTTTTTTTTTTTTTTTTTTTTTTTTTACACCCTGTCCAAAAGATTTGTGTTCAAATATTAACATGTTGGAAGGAGTGGTTTGTCAACACTCGAGCATGTGCATCATTCTTACTTGTGTCTAAGAAAATCGTGTTGCATGTCAGCCTCCTTTGTCAATACAACCTCAAATATGAAAAAGTTAGGACGTTGTGAAGAAGGTAAATGAAAATCAAAATCAGATCAAGGATTTGCAAATCTTATTAACCCACAGTTTATTCACAAATTCTGCAAATTGTTGGGAGAAAAATAGAGTAATTCTGAAATGTATGGCAGTAACAGATCTCCAAAAAGTGCAGGCAGGGCCAATAAAAGGGTGTCAAAGTAGAAGCAGCTGGAGGAGCATTTTACAACTAATTAGGTTAATTGTCAACAAGTCAGAAGGAGGACTGGGAATAAAAAAAACACTTTTACAGAAGATGAATCTCACAGAAGTAGAAATGGGCAGAGGTTCACTAGTCTGCGAAAAACTGTTTAAAAATAATGGAACAATTTATTTTCTTTTCTTTTTTCTTCATCTAAAAAATAAAAGTGTTAACATTTTTGTGACCTTTTGTTTCCAATCTAGTTCTATGGGCTGAGCTTTTTTGAAATGAAAAAAACAAAAACAATTGGATAACAACAGCACTGTGCAAAAGAGTCAATTTCATCAGATTCTTATTCTTCAAAAATGAATAGAAATATAATAAAAGGTGTAATCACTATTGGCACTATATTTAAAAAAGTCTAATTTGTGCACAAAAACCCAATAAACACAAATGTATAGGAAATCAACATGACCACAGTATTAATGGCTGCAGTGAATCTATTTTCACTGTATTATCTTCACAAAGAACAATAATACAGTTCAATCTGTGCAAAACAGAAGCACAAACAAGCATTTGGCAGAAGAAAGTACCTCTATTATTGAGGCTAATGTAGTTTTATTACAATATATGAGTCTTAGGGTTTTACCATTTCTGATGCTAATTTAAAAAAAAAATCTGCCTGTAATATTCAAGTTTTTCTTGTAAAAACCCAAGTTGCTTACTAACGTTTCTGCATTTTAATGCTTCATTGTGTATATATAACTTCATCCTGTGAGCAGTTTTTTAGACTGTACTTCCAACAGCAGAATATCTACAGTCTCCATCCTCTTTGATTTAAAGCTTTCTTTTTCCATCTCTTAATGAGGCAACATTGTCACGCAGGCACATGTGAGTAAACGCAGTCTGCACAGGGTATCATCAGATGTCCCGCTCAGATTTTCCTTCCTCAGCCATTAGTAGTCTGACCATTTGTTCCTAATTTAAAGCAAACTTCTCCTCCAATAAAGAGAGATTAACTCTTTGTTTGTCATCACTTCTATCCAAGTCATGCGCCGGCTTAACAGAAAGGAGTGGACTCACTCTCCATACGTCGCAGCATGCTGTCCGTCCATGTAATCGCCATGGAAACACAGTTTGTGTAACACAAACAGAAGAGTGAGTTGCAACAACATCATGCAGTTCAGTCAAAATTAGTTTTGTCGACAGTTTGTTTAAGACAGCACAAAATTTAGGATTGGTCACAAGCCCTCGTTTGTCATGGCACTACGTCCGCCCTTGGGGTCATGCCCCATAGTTTGAGAACCACTGTTTTAGGTAGTATCTGTAATAATGCATTAAATAGGTTTAGAAACTGTGAAAAAGTCTCAGTTATTGGAAACACAGCTTATTTAACACTTTAACATTATCTGAGGGTTACAAAAAATAATAAAAATGAATATATATAATTTTTGTTTGGTTGTTTTTTTTTAAACAGAGAGTTGAAAGCTTTTCTTCTCTGCTGTTAGACTGCAGTCTTTTGCCATTGCTTTTATTGTGAAAGGTTGACAGTGATGCGTCAGAGCACTGACACCTGTCATGATGTGCTGCATGGAAAAAATTGCACAAAACTCAGAAAGTTTTATTTGTTTGGTTTTTTTTGTTTGTTTGTTGGGTTTTTTGCTTTAAGTTTAACTTTCACAAGTTTAAATATCATCCAAGAGTAAATGTCACTCCAAAAATAAAGCTGTTTATGACAATAAAGAAAGGACAAAATACACTTAGAGCATGTGGCAGCTGAAACCCATACAAATCACGCATAACAAGAAAATAAAAAGGACTGAGAGAACAGCACCTAAAGAAATGAAAAACTAAATCAAAACTATGAAAAATCTGTCAGTAGCCATGACAAAAAACAAACAAACAAAAAAGTTGTGTGAAAGCACCAGAACTCCAGTTACTGTTTATTTTGTTCATTAGTCTCAAATAAGCAGCTGGTGATGCGCTCTGATTCTGAACTTTTTCATGTTTGTTGTGTGATGCGAGAATGAATCTGAGCTGCAAGAAGCTGAGCAAAGAACAAAAACATTGATGCCGTTCAAGCAAATGCAAAGTTACAACCAGTTTAACTTGAGTGCAGCATTCTGTCAACACCTTTGCATCCATTTAAAGAAAATATGCCATACTTAAACACTAAAAAAAACAGTAGAAGAGGCTAATCCTGGTAGTGTCTCGTCTTATGAACACATCCGGTTAGATACTGGACACCTCCCCCTCACGTCTCCCCCTGTATGGCCAGGACTTTCTTCTGACAACTTGATCGATATTCCATTAATTTTACAGATGCAGAGCTAGCTTCTTCCCACCAGACTTGGACACCGTACGACTATTGGGTGCTCAGATCCTCTGCTTTGCATGTATCATCACAGGAAGCGCAGCGCAGCGCCCAAACATCTTTTTTTCTGTTCCCTCTCTGACTCAGCAGAGTGAAGACGCCCGGGGTAGATTCTGCATGAGTAAAATGAGTGGGAGCAGGTCAACTCGGTGCAACATCAACTCCCTGCACACAAACTCACTGCACCTGACCAACTTACAACATATCAACTCACTGCACAACATGTCAAGTCAATCAAGTTTTTTTTTCCCCTCTCTCTTATTTTTTGCAAAGGAAATGCTTTATTTAAATTCACCAGTATAATGTTACCATAGCACATTGTATGACTCATATTAGTGGTTTTATTGGGGGTTAGGATTAGGGTTAGATGCGCTATATACTCATATAGATGTTTGTATACCTATGCAAACACGTTTAGGTATAATGGTAAATAATGTAGTTAGTCATCATTCTGTAAATATAATAATGCAGAGACTTACATGGACCGCTATAGCACTTCTGAGAATCGAGTTGTTTTATGACGACATTAATATGCTTTGGAAGGAGCCTCGCTCAGACTAACCATTAGTTTGTCTCCCTTGAGAAAACGCCTGTCTCTTAATCTAACCAGATAATGCTCTGAGAGATTTTTACTACAGGTAGGACACTGATAACTCCACAGAACACCGCTCTAATAAAATATTCTTTATTACTCTAGCTGCAGCACTCTGAATAAGCTGGGGTTTATTTGGTGTTAGTTTAGCCAATTCTGTAAAACACTCATTACAATAATCAACTGGAAGCTTTCGACTTTTTTTAAAATTCAATTGGAAAGCTGCTTCGTGTTTTCATGTCGAGTTGGTGAATGCTGTTTATGTGTGATTAAATCAGATTACACAGAATGTCATGTGTATGTATTTTTCTCTTTCTTTTTCTCTCTTAGGCCAGAGGTGTCCCATCTAAATGCAGCCATGTGCGATGACAGCAAGTGCTTTGCAAATTAATGAGGACTAAGGTGATCGTTTTAAACAGCCCCTCAGCTTGTGTCTCCCCCATCCACCACCCTGCCTTGTTTAAGTTTAAATAAATATTTGCTTCATTCACCCGCTCTTCTCATTGTTCTTTTGGGGGCTGAGGCGCAGCACCACAGTGAGATTCATCAAGTGAGATGGAAACCGTATGGGACACTTCATTAGCAAGCATCTGTGTGCCATGCACGCACAAGTTAAGCCCCAAATACAAAATGCAAAGTGTCTGCACTTCCCCAATGAATTGCACAGGGATAACAAAATCCCATTGTGCAGGAGTGATAGTGAAATGGTGATTATTCAGTAGTGCAGTGTCATTTTCGCCAGTGGACCTTCTCATGCATAATGCATCCAAATCATTGCATTTTTTCCTCCTTTCTGGGCTACAATGCATATTTCATCAAGTCAGTGAAATATTAAGGAATCTTATGATTTGATATTCTCTTCCAATAGGGATTTCCATTCATATATGTATTTTTTTTTTTTCTTACATGACTTCAGTCTCTGCTGGGAACAAACTTCCTTGGATGTCTTCAGTTTGTTTGTTTACCGGAGGGGTGTTTGATTGGTTAATGCTGAGACAATGATCAGTGAGGCAGACAATCAATTCCAGAGATCATCAAAGCTCAGGGGCCATTGATTAATGAGAGGACTCAGCTCTGAACAGGAGGTTTGGCTCACTCCAGCGTATTTGATTGAAATTAGAGGGGTCTGTGAAGCTACTCTTCCTTCTGCTGCCCTCCGATTTCAAATATCAGCTAAAGTAAAAGAACGTAAAGAAAGGTTTGCACATCTGTTTGCATTTTGTTGGAAAGCAACAAGTAGTCTGTTTTAAAGAACCTTAACATAGCTGTAATATCGCACAAATAAGTATTGTTTCTGTGTCAAAACAGTCATACACTAATGTAGAGCTAATTAAAAATATATCACCTTTTTCTTTACCTTGTCTTGAAGAAATGCTTCATTAAGTAGAGCAGAAGTTACTAGGTACAAAAGTTTCAGTAGATGTGGTGCAAATCTTACATTTGCCATGAACTTAAAAAAAAAAAAAACTCACCCTCTAGCACATAAATCCTGATATTTCTTTTAGCATCATAACAGGGTTCAGAGAACTGGTGAAGAATAATTAGAGAGGCAGCTTATTGCTTGCAAACAGAACGTTTATCTCCCAATCAAACTGAGACAACAATTCAATGAACTTTTATTTATTTATTTAAACATACATGTTTACTTTAGGAGGATTCCAATGTGTTAAATGAAAAGCTTAACAGATGAGTTGCTTCCTCTCGTTTCTTAGTCTATAAAAAAATATGTCTTTGGTGTACGCCGAAGACATATACTATAGACATGACACACCGCCTAGTTCTATTTGTGTGAACATAATAGATTTACCATGCGTCAGTACGTTTTGAAGGTAGTTTGTCTTGATAAATTAACTAAATTCATTAAAAATTGTATATTGTAGGGTTATTGTTTTCTGATCTTTACATTTTCATTTTGATGTTTTAACTCAACAGAATTATAATCCTCAAAGTTCTTACTTTTTTTATATAATTTTATTGCCAAAAAGACAAAAATACATGCCAAGTCTGTTTTTTGCCAGGTGGTTTGAAACACTTAAAACGTGTCTGCTGTTTTAGTTTCACACAAAATCTTCGAGGGTATTATTTAAATTTTTTTTAGCATCTTCTAACAGTTGTTGAAGTTTTGTCGCAGCACATTTAAATCTGTTCTGACACCTTGCTGATGCTTTACTCCCTCAAACTGTTTGTGTTTCTGCCAGAATATATTTTAATGATGTCTTCTTGATATTTACTTTTGTTGCTTTTTTTTTTTTTTCAAATGATCTATTTGTGAATTGTTGTTTTCTAAATTGTACACACTTATTCATTTAAAAAAAAAGTGAATTTCCTGAAGAAACTCTTTACTTGAGGAAGCCTCAAACACAGAACTCAGCTTCCTGGAAACATCTTTCAGCAGCAATCATATGATTTACAAAGGTTAGTGATTCAGAAACAGGATCATATTAGAGTCGTTCTTTTGCTTTTCAACTAAAAGTATTCAAAATGAAATTGTAATTTTTGAATTTGTAACCATTTCCTGAAACAAACCTTCATTATCTCTACACAGGGAGTCAACGTCCGTGCGAAGAGCAAAATGTTTCCTTTTCCAGTCAGACCATGCTCAGCTGTTTGTTTCTGGAGGACTCCATCTTTTTGTGGAGGCTGTTCACCATCGTTTAACCCCCCGTGTTTTCTTTTTCAACGTCCCTGCAGGTTTTCTGGAGGGCCTCTTTGTCTCAGCGAAGGCTGACATTCCCCTTGCTCAGAGACTCAGTGGTTACGGGCTCTCTACACCAAAATGTGTTTGCTCTTTTCTGTTGGAGAACGCAAACAGATGTAGATTGTACAGTGTATATCTACAACTGATTAACTTATGTATCCAACCATATTCAAGAGAGCTGTCATAGATAAGGCACTTTAGCAAACACAAAAATGGCTCTACCTCAGTCAATTTAAAAAAAAAAACATGTTGATTGAAAATTTGGTATATCAGTATCTGGGAATCATGCCTAATGTACTGTGTACTCTGAAGATTTAGTTTGGTAGTAGCTGAAAGCCATTAACAGCACATACTCCAAGCACAAACACATCTTACAAAATTTTGTGATATTTCAAAAGATTGTGCATAATGTCACTTACAAGGTTTGATCAAAATGGCAATAACCATCTCTTTTGCTCCCTGACTTTTTCCACTTAATTAAAAATAAGAAAGAAAACAAAAAAACTTGAATATTTGTGATTTACAGCAGTTTGTACAGTTTTGTTTGAATTGTTACTTTTCTCACCAAAACCGCTCAGGTGTTCTTGTAGAGTGGATCAGCTCTTGTACAGATGCTTCAGCTCTGCTGTCTGAATGTATAAAAGAGGTTTTGAGGGGATCCTAGCAGATATAAGGGAAGCAGTGATGTCACACAGTGTTGTCATGGTGATCGTTTTTCTTTAAGTTGCTGGTTGCTAAAGTTTGAATAATAACTGTATTATATGAAAAAGAAAAGTGAAGGGAGATAGACAATGTTTCTAATTTACATGTGTTAAATTCATAACTGCAATCACAGCCTGCTGTGAGTGGATTAATCTAAACTAGATTATCTAATCCAGTAAGGTCACTTTATGTGCAAATATGCTGCGTTTTCACAGAAACTTTGGAAAGATGTGGCTAATTTAATCACTACTAAATGTGCCACTGAGTTCTTCTCTGGATTAGGAAAATGTTGTGTTTGAGTGTCCAGATAGTAACTAAATACAAAAAGTTTAGGTTTTTTTTTAAATTCAATTCCATTTCTTGCCAAATTTCACAGATGCCCATGTTTTTTAAAGAAACATTTTGCTTTCCAAATACATTTGAAATATGTTTAATTATAGTTTCCTTTTCACACATTTAAATGGATTTTAAATCTGAGAATATTTGTACTTTTTAATATTTTACCCTGTTCATACTTCACATTACATTGGTACTGCTTTTATATCTGAGGGCTGTGCAAAGGCCTATCATAATGTAGACATGTACAGTATCATTGCCCAACACCAAAGTGTGTGTTTTTGTCTGTCGTGTTAGCAAAAAATCTCAAACCACTGGATGGAGTGTTGGTTGCTTTGTCTGTCTGCTAACAAGATTACCTATAAACTAATGAACAGATTTGGATGAAAATTTCAGGAAATGTCATAAAAAAAATAAACAAACAGAAAAAAACTTAAGATTTGGGTGTGATCTGGAGCCTACATTTTTTGAATGAGCCTAAGGCCTTGGCAGAAGTTTGCACTCTCCAAGTGCTTCTAGTTGAAAAACTTGTACTGTCACCTGAGTAATTTCTTTCCATAAGCCTCAGGAAAGTGCAGTCCATGAGTGTGCATGTGTTTGGAGCTGTTAGGTCAGAAAATTAAAACAAAACAAGGAAGCTATACCTAAAACATTAAACTCAAAGATTTTAGTAGGTAAAACAGAAGCTGATTTATGTTCATATTTTACATATAATCCGTCTGAAAAAGTACTCTTGTTGGTTGAGCAAATTATTTTAAAGACAATCAGATTTTTTGTTTGTTTTAGGAAAAGTGGCAAATCGGAAAACAAATATTTTTTCCCAAAACTCTACTTTCATGTGTCCAAATTTACCCAGACCTAGAACTAAAATAAATGTCATACTTCAAGACTTCATAGGAACCCTGCAACATGGACAAATGACCAGTCCATCACAGCATTAACTATTATCTCTTATGTTTTATTTATTTTGAGTTTGCACTGTTCCCTAAAATAAAAGTGTAGCAACCAAAAGTGCTTTAAGATGGTCCAAACGAGGTCAATATGGATGTCAATGTTCATTCTTTATATGTTTATCGATAATGGAAAAGCAAATATGAGAGGAGACCTTGTTTGATAAGTGCAATGACCCGTTTTTGCTCTTACAAGCCAACAATCCGATTGCAGCATGAATCTGTAGACTCAGTTTCCAAAGAGCATCACCCATGCACTCATTCAAACTGGAGGATTTCAGTAAGCTAAGCAGGTTATAAAATTTACTGGAACTGTCAGGCCTTGCTGAGCAAATGGAACCCACAGACCACACATCTTGCAATTGTCTCTTCCCGCACCTCTTTCAAGTTGTAAATGTTAATTTGCAGGACAACATGAAGATCACCCTGGTTGAGATCATGGGTGGAAACAGGCCAGCTGATGTACTGAGGGGTGAATAGTTCACAAGACAGAATGATGTCTGTTCTGATTAACAAACCACATCAGTCAAAAATAATACTTGAAACATAACTGCAACTTCTTTCAGCCTTCTCTCACTGGTTTTCTAAAGGAGAAACGGAATCAGTTTAATTTCAGTCCGACTCTAAACACTGATTTGTTTGCTGCTCCTCTTCAAATAAACTGTTTAAATCACTATGAAAACTAGCAGACATTGCAGAAAAGATTGTATTGAGTTAATTAGATTCTTCAATTTAAACAATATCATCCTCTTAGAGGCATTTTTTTTTCCTCCCAGAAAAGAAAAAAAAAAAAAAAAAGACTAGGTAAACTTATTGCTGCAAGTTCTTCCATTCTATCACCACTTTACCAAGGTTGTGGAAAGTAGGGGTGTAGGTCAACAATCACTTCATGTAAAATGATCAAATTACTAAGTTAGAAATGTAAAGTGATGTATAACATGTGCTTTAGTGAGATTTGACCCTTAGGCAGAGCTAAGAAATGTGTAGACGGTTTTAACTGTTTTTAGACAAGAAGCAGCACAAATGGGCTGCAGGTAGGTACTGAAGTCTTGATAAATTACCAGGTAGACTACTTTGAAGGTGGATCCTCAAAAAAAAAAGCTTGATAAATGTAACTGAAGGTTAGTTGGAGTTAGAAGTGCGGAGGCAGAGATGGCTGTAAATTACCTGTAGATGAACAGACAGCTGCTCTGGTCTGACAGGCACATTTCAGAGATCCTCGACAGTCAGAAACTTTAGCACCAGCTACAAGATAAATCCTTTTCAAGCTAATGATAAGGTGAGGCCCGAAGAGTGTCACATATGTAACTGACAAACTGGCAACGCCTGGAGGGAAGACCGGGGTTAATATGCTGCAGAGGCTGATGAGACTCAGGTGTGTGTTGGAGCTGCAATCACAGGATGCAACTGCAGCCAGTCATACCCTGATGAAACAAATTAGCAAAACAGAAAACCACATGGAAAATTGGAAGAGACAAGAAAAATGGAGAAGCACCAGTAGATTCCCAAAGGAGAATGAAGGTAGCATGACAGCGCAGAGAAAACGGCAAATGAAACTGACAAAAACATATGCTGCTCTCAACCCCAGATATTACATACATTAAAGACATTTTAAAACTTTTTTTTTTAAGAACTTTGTACAAATTAAAGCTATGCTTGGCTTATTTTGACTGGAATGACTTATTGGGAGGCAAAATAAGTAGATTAAATCAGCAAATACCAAAGAAAACAAAAGAGAAACAGAAGGAAAAAAGGTTTGCAATGTAGCCATTCCACTGCAGTGAACCACTTATCTCTAGATACTAGTGCAAGCTGGCACTATGGGTGTCTTAGTGTGTGTGTGTGTGTGTGTGTAAATCAAGGGAAATGCTGTACACTATAGATTACCTAATGAGGTCAGTGCCTTAAACAGCTTGACATTTCCAGCAACACCTCCCAACAATGTGTGAGAACTTGCTGATGCTTTTCAGGGCTTTTCTCTGAAAAAAGGATGCGGCTGGCCAACTAGATGAAGGAGAAGTCAGCATTTTAGTTTCTCTGCTGGCCTTTCTCATCTGCTGTCTCCATTCAGTGAAAGTGCATGCACGTGACCAGGTGAGTATTTCTGCTTGAGTCATTGTTTGTGTACCCCTGAGGACTCAAGAGAAGGGTTGGTCAGGGGAGCACTCATTAGTCATGAGCATTCTTCCTCACAAGCAGTGAAGACAATGAACACTAAAACATAAAAAGCATTCAATTAAGATATGAAGTGCAGGGTTCATTAGGCATGAGCAAGCCA
The DNA here is from genome assembly GCF_001649575.2 of Kryptolebias marmoratus. Classification (NCBI taxonomy): domain Eukaryota; kingdom Metazoa; phylum Chordata; class Actinopteri; order Cyprinodontiformes; family Rivulidae; genus Kryptolebias; species Kryptolebias marmoratus. The sequence continues at coordinate 15,602,273 of NC_051434.1, forward strand.
ATGAAAGTGACCATCCATCAACAGAGAGTACTGTGGCAGTGTGGAAAAGCTCAAGCAAGGATGTGTACATGCAACAAACCTAGTACCCATGGACATTTATTTTTTGTATAGTTTTTTTAAGCAGTGGTGTTCAATCCTGGTCCTTGAGGGCCACTATCCTGCATGTTTTAGAGTTTGCGACACACCTGATTTGAATGAATGAGTGATTAACAGGCTTCTGCAGAACTTGAGAACCTGCTGAAGAGCAGTAAAACAACTTAAACATGTAGGATAGTGGCCCTCAAGGACCAGGATTGGACGCCGCTGATTTAAAAGTGTCCATTCTTTAAAAAAAAACAACATTGTTGAGGACTATACCTGTCAGCTTATTCCATCTATGTGGGCAAGCATTGTAAAAGTGCCACTGATCCATCTATTTATCTATCCACTCATACAAAGTCTGCCATTATGTATGGTCTAGTCGTAGAGGTAACACAAGTTGCCTAATATTAAAAGACACTTAGTAACATAAATAATATTAGAAACAGTTCAAATGAAAAACCTCTAAGAGGTCAGAGGCCATGCAAGATTGAAAACACCTTTTTTCTTATCAACTTCCTGAAGACTCAAGGACACGGTAACTTACATCTAAGGGGCCCTTCAAACTGGAATGTTTTTAGTGACTATACAAAAGGTTTTTGTTTCTTTTTTTGTTTGTTTGCTTATTTCATACATGATTCAGCCTTGCAGCCTCACATTTTATTGGATTCCAGAGTGAAAAAACAAAAAATCGTAAAATGCCACCATGAATTTTCATGGCAAGAGCCAAAATGCAACCTTCTCTTCTTGGCATCCTCCTCTTCTTGTTGTGTTTTACAATTTGTATGCAGTGTGCCAGCTCGTTTCCTGTTTTTTGGTTTATTTTGGTGGCAGTGTTACAGCGCCACATACAGGCCTGACATAGTTACAATAGCATTCTGAGTCGTTTGCAGTGTTTCCGTGTGGATGGAGACATTAAAAAGACGAATTAACCAATTCATTTGTGGTAAGACCTAAAGAATACAGACACATTTTGTTTTTGCAGGTATGTTCAGGTCCACATTACTGAGCATTTATAGTTTGAATGTGTGTTCTGTTTCCTGAGGTAATATGTAAAACACAGTCTATATTTTCTTTCATTAAAAAGGACCTTGAGCGATTTTTTAAAAAGTAAGCATTCTGTACAACATGGAGTAAGGTTTGGGATCAAAGTTCAAAAAGGTTTTCTTACTGTTTGTAGTGTATTTTACTGTGTTAAAATATACTTTTTGACTTCATCTGGCAGAACAAGTTATGTACTTTAACTGTTGAAACTGAGAAAGAGTGGCTGCAATTTTTGTTTATTATTATTTTTTAATAGTAGCTTTGTTTTTCTTTGGTGTATTTGGTGTATTTTCCCCCCAAATCTGTTAAGCTCAATGAATTATACATATGAGGCTGTAGAGTAAAATGGTTATACTGCCTACATGATGCAAAACTGCATTTGTATTTATGTGTACACATCCACTGGCAATCTATTTGTGTTCCTGGTGAGAGAAAAATGTTTGCTTTTCAAAACTCATCTGCAGTGTGCTCTGAAAATAATTAAAATAAATTAGCTTTAGACGGGTCTTTTATTTCGAATTATTTCTTTCAATTTTAGTCAGGGATCCTGTGGTTTTTCTCAACAGTCAACCAACACCTTGCCGTCCTGTGTTAGTAAATAATGCTAACTAAAGCAGTGCCTCATGATAAGAAAAATAAATAGATAAATAAAGATCTGGAGCCAAACTGGGTCTGTCTGAATAGAAAGAAATCAAATTAAATAAAAGAAAAATGGAACCTTTCTTCAATATAATGAGAAAGATTACTGTTACTTTTGATTGTACATGGAGTGGGGAATAAAATAAATAAATGTGCTGCAATAAATTTGGTTAAATCTTTCCAAAATTACTCTCATAATACTGCCATTATTGGCCAAGATTTGCAGCTTCACAGACATTTGTTGAGGAAAATTTAAAATGCATTGGATTTATTAAATTGGTCAGAAAAAAAATAAATAAATAAAACGCACATTTCACAAATGAAAGAACATATTGCTTAAGTTGATGCAAAGTAACAAACCTTATTCTATTTTTAAACACTTTAAAAATGTAATTTTCAGACCTAAGTGGGAAATTATATATTTTTACCACACAAAAGAAAAAGAAACAACTCAAACTTCCTAAACTTTTACAGAGTAATCATTACATTAATATTTATTAGATAATTTCCTCTATATTGACTTATATATGTGTGCAACCTTTTACATCTACTGCAATCTAACAATTATAGGCTTTGTGGATTCACACCTTTAAAAACATGCAACATCTACTGTTTTTCAGGTAACATTTTCTTAGTTTTTATCATGAATAAAAAAACAGATAGATAAATAGACAATGAACATATTTCAACTCAAGAATCCTATTAAAGTAATTTGCAGTTTTGTTTTTACTAATACCTATGTCTTTGTTTTTCGGTCACACTTACTTAACTTAATGAGAAAATCAATTGTTTCATTGCAACATATAAACTATTGTTTCCACTGCAAACTGAGTGTAAATAAAGCAATCACTTGAGATTTATAGAATGCAACAGTATATTTAATAAACATTGTTTTTAAAAACTAAATAATGCTTATTTAGTATCACTTAGTGTTTATTGAAGCAACAGCTGAGCTGTTGAAGATGCAGACAACATCTAACAAGTTCATTTTGATGCTGAAAAATTGTTTATAACCTTCAAATTAAACCAATAAATACCCATGTTTGGTTTAATTTAAGGAATGGAACATCATTTGCACCAACTGTTTTGACTATGTTACCTCAGCGCAGTGGTAAATTAAATTAAAAGACTTTTAACTAATTGCAAACAAGAAACACGGGTTAATTTTAAACGTATTGTTGCTTTCTGATGGTTTGAGAGTTTCAAGCTCACTTTTTTAAAGGCTTATGAAGAATAAAGCAAAGATAAAGAAAGAAAAATATCCAATCGGCAGAAAATTACTTGTTGGTGGTAAGGGTTCAAGTAGAAGGGCCAAACTGTGTCAAGTTGATAGGAACCCCTCAGACAGACACTTGTTTTAAATATCATATCCAGTGATGCATCTCTAAACATGTCCAACCTTGACTAGCCAAAGCAGCAGAGGACCATACTGAGTGACCTTTGTGTCACCTAAAAAATGGTAAACTGAGAATGGCCAAGCTATTGACATAAACAAAAATGAACAAAGTAACTATCAACTTCCATTTTCTAGAACTGAAGACAAATTGTTGTAATTTTGTCATCATTACCATATACCATATATTTGATCATCAATACCAAAGCCCAGCCTACACACCCTCCCAGCTCACCAACAGGATGTGATATTGTTAACGACAGTGTACCATGACACTTTAAGCCTCAAATACCTAACTGAAACCAAGCATCTTGTAAAAATTAATTTTGGTACGAACTATATGTATCAACAAAATTCAACTTCTGGAAAAAAAAAGTATTCAAGGTGGATTTTTTTGTGTTTGTTTGTTTGATATTTGGTCAGGAAAATGTCCCATTCATTTCCATGAATGAGTGGGACTACCAGGAGCACCCATCTTTTGTGACTTCAGCTTCCAGGTTTGGGTCCTGTGTCTAGCTATAATACATGCTGATTGTCCAGAATCATTAGTGCTGATAAGTGAAGATTGTGTTTGATATAATCAATGTGAATGCTTTTGCAGAGACATTCATATGGCTGGATTGGTGTTTTGTATTAGAAACATGAATGCAAATATACACAAATCAACAGTCTGCACTACCAGTGCAATAATTGAGTGTACATAATTGTTGCAGACCATGTTTCATTGGTCTCCTTCAGGGTGCTAATGTGCCATGTTGTAAAGCTCATTCGGGTGGTTTAGTTCTTTCAACATAATGACTTCTCTGTATTAAAGCAGCCGTTATAACAATTACATCATAGCCTCACAATGTATTGTTGGGATGTGATAAATGGGATGAAACAGCCCACAAACATGTAGCAGGCATGTAATTCTATGGTTCCTATTCTTGTTGAGTAATTAAAACTAGATCTACAAAACAAAAACAGAGACCAGCTTCAAAGATAATGATGTGACTATAACTAACCAGTATATCTGTGTATCTGGTTGGTGCAGCTGTGTATTAATAGTAGTAAATTCTGCACCTTTTGAGAACCACTTGTCACCTAAACATCTGTTTTCTGTGCACAATTAGGCCACTTTCCCTTTATGACACTGCCTTTATATAATCTGGCAATTGCAGTGGGTTTTGAATGGGTTGTATAATTTTAAAGTGAGAAATTTATTTTTATGGGATTCAAACCACTACAATGGGACGAGTGAGCTATTTACTAGAGACAGCGTGAAATAAAGAAAAATAGACATTTTTTAAGAACTAAAATCAAACAAATTAGGACTTGGTATTCATTAGGTGTTCTTTTTATTAAACTGTCGCCTAAATTATAACAACCAGAACAAAAAGGAGTTGGAATGACAGTTTCCACTGTCTCAGCTATCAGCAGCATATTGTCATTCATTCCTGCCTTTTTATTTCTACTTCTTTTTCTGTTACTAATTCCAATACACCCCCAAGCGTCAGCAACAATAGCCTTTTCAGACTTAATCCTTTATCACATCTCTCTTTTCAACTCAATAAAAATATTTAATTGATTATTAGATTACTGCTATTTCAGCTTTTAACTTCTTGCCTAATAGGTTAGATTGTTGATATGTGTCCTAAATTTGAAAAAAAAAAAAAAAAAAACACTAAATGATTAACTTCCAAGTTTTTATTTATTTATTTTGCACAAAGTATAGGTAGTATTCAGACTGTTAACCAGTTAAGAACTGTGAAAACTGAAGAGGCCTTTTGAATAGGAGGTAAAACTTCTTCAAGAAACAAAAAAGGAAGCCTAGATGTTATCTAGTCAACTCTTAGAATTGCTCTGACCTGCATGACAGATTCTGGACCAGAGATCTTCAACGTGTAGGTTTAGGGTCACGCGAGGAGCTTTGGTCCTTCTGCAATGACACTTTGTACTTTTAACCAAAGGAACATGGACATGAATGTTATTGATATTTATAACAAAGAACCACCTAGTTTTAGCAGTTTGCCTGTCGACAGAAGATACTATCAATAAAAGAAGCAAAACATGTTGATCAGATTATGCTCATAGTTTATTAACCTGACGGCTACATTGTTAATCCATCTTCAAACTATTCAGCATATATCTGTCTGAAATCCACCGGTAAACTTTTTTTTTTCCCCATATATCTTTAGGACAAGTTGGTGAGAGAAAAACAAAACAAAAAGTGCAGTTTTGTAAACATATCACAGTCATTCTAATAAAGGGTTCTGTAAAAGTATGGTAAGTAAATTTGCTAACAATGTGGAATTAGAAATAAAAGCTCGCATTTGATTAAAAAACATAATTTAGCATTAAAGTTAAAGTAAATGAATATCTGTTTTTTTATTTTTAATCAATAAGTCACAATTATTTATGCCATAAATTCTTACATTCATTATAACTCTGCTTTACTGTTTAAAAAATTTTTTCAGTAAGTTTTTGTTTTTTACAAAAATTACCCACACAAGCCTGCAAATTTAAAAAAAATGCAAAAGTTAAAACAAATTAAAAAAAAAAAGTTTTGTCCACTTTTTTATTTTACTATAGATGGTCTAGTGTTGTCCTAACATGCAAAAAATACCAATAAATGTCAAGAATTAAATGTAGTTTTTGTTTGTTTTATAATGTATAAAACAATATTTTCATATGCAATATTTATTTTGACTTTGAGCTTTTAGCCCAGAGGTCAACTATTATAAAGTAAAGTCATTTAAAATCTGTTATGTTAGCCTAAATGATTGGCTTTAAGTTTTGGGGGGATTTTTTTGGTCAGACTTGAAACTTCATCTTCTTCGTTTCCAGCAATCTTCTTTAATAGCGAGCTGCACGTCAAGGGGAAATTTTCGAAATGAATGTCCCTAAAGGGGCAATAAAACACAATACAGGTGGTTCCAGCTCATTAAACAATGACATATTGAGAGAAAACCTTTCAAAGTGCAACATTCTAATACTGTTTAGGGTCTATTATTAGCTTGTTTATTGGAATTCTAATGCTTGGAGGGTTGGTAAACAAGATCAGTGTCATGAGTTTAAATAACACCCCCGGTTATCCCAAAGGTAATTACACTGAGGTCAATGAGCAGAGGATGACCCCAAAAAATAAATGGGCATCAGTAATCAATTTTCCACGCTTGCACACAGACACATTCACATACATACGTTGCATGCGCTGTCACTGCTGAGCAAAGTGTAGCCAATCTGTAGACTCCTCCACACTGTTCTAACAGAACTCAGGCTCCAAATTACATTTTAATGGCTTTTTCCCCTCCTTTTCTTAGCACCAAAACCAGCTTAAGCTTTCTTTTATCTCTGAGTCGTTTTGGCTGACGCAGTCAAAACTTTGTGTGGTCGCGCCTTGTAGCCTTGTACGTATGCACTCTTGATAACATAACACACTAAGTCTATGAATTTGAACATTTAACATCATAACAGTATAAGTCAGAGTTACCACTTTTTTAGCAGATAGCACAGCTAGGAATTTTTAATTATTTATGTTTAAACTCCATATATTGAACAAAACCACATGTCATTTTTTTGTTTTGGTTTGTTTCTAATGATATTCCCAACAATAAATTCTTCAAATAAATAAATGTTCAATGCAGTACTTTTTTCCCACAACCCTAAGATGTGCATCATACCCCATTTTTTTGCATGTTGATTATTGGGACACTCCCTCTTGACCCTGAACAGGACAAACTAGGTACAGACTGGATTGATGTAATTGTACATGGATTTGTACCAAACTGTCACAGTATTCACATTTGCCATGAGTATGCCAATGTACATGATGAAGCCAGTCGTCACAGGTGATCACCGCTCTCATTTAAAAATGGGCGCACGTTTTATTTAATTGCGTTTTGCTACCTACCACAATAGAAAAGTAGCAGAGGAAAACACTCTACATAAAACAAAGCACAATTGTCTGGTTCAGACTAGCACACAGCATCGTAAAGACCTGCCTGTTTGTTTCAAATCAGCTGTGTAGGAAAGTTTCCAGCAGCAGCAGCAGCAGCAGCAGAGTGCAACAACAGGTGTATGTATGGCAAGCAGTTACATCATATAATGTGCAGTTTGAAACAGTCTATGACAGGGCAGTTGTGTAATTAACCCTCCTGTGGACTTTGGGTCAAATTGACCTGAAGTTACAAGGACTTCTCTTCCTTTCTTCAGTTACGAGGGCTTCAGGAGTGTTAAAAGTAATGTTCCAACACTAGCACTACCTGAGGAGCTGGGAGTGGATGTTTCACATTTTATCTATTTTGAATTTTCACATCAGGAGATGTAATACGGTTCTGTATTGTTTTATTGTTGATTTTTCTTTCTTCTTTTTTTATCAAGTCAAGGTCAAGTTAAATGAAACAAACACCTTCTTGGTTTATATTTTGTGTTATTTTTTATGTTTTTGTTATATTTTTCTAAGTCAAGAGAAAAATACTTTCATCAAGAAGAATAAATTTTCTGTTTGACATACAGCATGTAAAACATTGTTTTCAACTTAGATTGGATAAAACAGACAGCCAAATGTGACTTTTGAAAAAAATTTAAAAAAAAATTACAAGTTACAAGTCGATAAATGTTTTATTGCTGTACATTAAACTCTCCCCAATGGCAAGTGTGGTTTAATTTTTGCTCTCTGCTTCTGGAAAATGTCTATATATTAAAAACAAAAAACATGTTGCTTTTTTGGTTTCTTGTTGTAGCAAACCTGTACTTAATTATGACTTACACATAACATTGTATCCCTACCAACTGTGCATATAAACTTTTATTAAAACAATAGGTTCCTAACTGGAAATATATAAGTTAATGTCTTCTTTGTTACCAGCTGTGGCTTCACTTTAAGAGGGTTAGCTTGTGGAAGGATGCTGCAGAGCAGAACCTGTTACGTCTTTCATGTTCTATTTACATTTAGCATTAAAAAAAAAGATTTTTTTTTATGCTAAAACTTAACAGATTCACAGTTTTTGTTTTATAGTTCAGTTCTGATACATGACTTTGACATCTGATTTCAATTCATTTTGTGTTAATATCTGCTTTTCTGAAATTGTCAGTGGTTTTGTAACTAAAGTATCAAAGAAAAACCTTGGTTCAGCCGGATTAGGAGTTGGTTTTTATCACTGACCTAAATCAGGGACACTGGAACAAATACAAAATGAATGAATGTAAAACGAAACATTAAAAAAAGTATTCAACACAGCCATGAAGTTTCAAATTTTCTGCACCGAGACTAGACCTTAAACTCTCCGATGACATTTTGCCTTGAAAGCATTGGTGCTTGATTAAACAATGGAACAAAAATTATTTGTGCCCTAACATTTTTTGTTACTCCACATCTTTCTTTTTGACTTTGTATTGAAATAAATTAAAACTGAGGACAGAAAAATCCAAATTGTGATCTAAAGTTGAAGGTGGTAGTAGCTAAGAGTCAACCACAATGCATGTTCCAAGCGCCAACACATCTCATGTGAGATTATATTATTTTATTTTACCAAAATGACTATAACTCGAATCCTATTCATCACAAGATGATTTTAGTTTTAAAATCTAGCATGAAAGCCAGTGGCTATATGCACTCTGTTCTTAAACTCCGCTACTCCAATTTCTCACCAAGATATTGGATATTGATTTGGTTTATTCTCTACTTAGTAACTTGTCATGTGTAAGCATGTTTAATAAACCAGCCACTAGGGAGCACATCCCAGTGTATCTCTTTTAATGGTAAAGGTTTTGTCGAGAATGACATTCGGCATTAAACGGTTTTGCCAAAACTAACATGTGAGATTATGTAAGTCATACGATACCGGACTGATGGAGGCCTCCACCAGTGCTGTTGATAAAACAGACAAAAAAATAAAAATTGTAAGCACGATTAATTTGATTTGGACATTTTAAGTAACCTATGAAATCTGAGCTGCTTTCATATTTATTGTAACTGTGTCTTTCAAATTTAAAGAATCCAATTTTTAAATTAAATCTCACTTTTTGTGTGTTCCAAAAGCGATTTGTTCCAGCTCTTTGTTTGAGCACGAGTGACAAGATAAGATAATGAGTAAGAAGCTGAGCATAGATGATCGATGATTTACATTACCCTGCATGCTTAATTACATCCACTGAACCGGTGAAATTGATTTGTTAGACTTCTCACCTTATAGCCAGATGATGAGATTCAATCTAATTCTTTACTCCGAATATACCTCCCTTTGCTTTTGTTCATTTTGAACACCTCCAGAGAATATCTTTTTTCTTTATTTTCATTTTTCAACAACCACTCATAGCTATTACAGCCAACCATTTTTTTACATTTTTCTTCTGTTTCTTTTTTTTTTTTTTTTTGACAGAGTTTCCCAGAGTTGTGTCACTTTGAGCATGAAAAGATGCCTGATCCTTTTAAAAGAGAGCATTGTCTGTAGTCCTCTAACAAGGAGGCTTCACAAATACAAAGATGTACCAAGAGAGAGTAACAACAGAAAAAAAAGTGAGGATGAAACTTCAAAAGGAAAAGCACCAAGGTTGGAAAAAGAAAAAAAACAAAAAAAGTCATTCAGTTGGTGCTCATACACTGGTCCCATGTCAACATCATGCCTGACATTAAGGACAGGGAATGATGCTTGTGATAATAGGAAGAATATTTTCACCCACTCCACCAGCAATCAGCGGAGAGAAGCTCTAATCAGAGAGCTGCTTGACTGCAAAAAGCTTTTTCTCTAATTATGCCCGTTCCTGATGCAGAGAAGGGTGGATAACATGTCACTGGAGAAGCACTGAGCAGGAGTGGGGACTTTAAAACTTAAAAAAAAAATGCAAATAATTTTTACATTTACTTTTTTTGCCAGAAAAGGGACACATTCTGACATTAGGCAGGTATCCCTGGACCCTTCTTATAGGAATAGATCAGAATTTTTTTTTAACCTTTGTTTTCTGGATTTGTTATAAGCAGTCAATATCTTACCTACAGTTGAAAGGGTTTTGGGCAAAGTTTCTAAATAATTATTTTTTACATGTGGTTTTTAGCTCTTTGAAATTAAGTTTATTTTGACTCAGTTGTGGAGCTAACATCTAGTCCAAGTGGGTCAGAGACCAAAGTGAACCATTATCAAAATTTGTAAAGTTCAGTGTCATTAATGGTGTAATCAAAAATTGACAGTGATGTAGAGGTTTATAAAATAGTAGTTCAATAAAATTTTAGGACATTTTTGAGATTGGAGTTGAATGGTGGCAATCCACTTTAGTCTTGGTTCTGCTCAAACTAGCCATTAGCTCATCACGTGTTTACAGAATTACAGTCCAAATTCAAACTGAGGTAAGATATTAATTGTTCATAAACCCTCCACTGAATCCCTCTTCAATTGATATGAACTGTCTCTTTATTAGTTCTGAGTCCTTCAGTATCAGGTAAGATATTGGCTGACCCTGCCAACAAAGCTTTATTTTTCTAGACAAACATATAACCATATATGTTTGTCTGTTTGTTAAAAGCTTAGAAAGCATTTGGCTTTTTAATTATTAAAATACAGATGATATATACTTGTCCACGTACTACATGGGGACAATAACTCTTCAAAGTAGCTTCAACACCAGCATAAAAGGCATAAAAACAATTAATCTAAACCAAACTGATAAAACTAAACTAATAAACAGTCTTAAACAGGACATATAACCTAGTTAACTTAGTTAAAGTGGTGTGTCTATGTCACATGCTACCTCAAAAAGTTGACTTTCCAGCTACATTATATGCAAATGTTTATATACAGTTTGCCATTTTGTAGTAATTATAGAATTTTATGACTAGAAGATTTTTTAAGCATATAAGTATGTTTAAAAAAACAGTTGGAAAGCAGTGCTTGTTTTTTCTGTAATTAAGTGTCATCACATTTTAGTAAAGATTGCCAGTTGCAGTACATTTCTAAGTAAATATTCCAACCAACAAGTAAACAAGTAAACTTTGTGGATTTTCAAACCTCATTAGACAGATTTTCTGCACCAGAAACTATATTTTTGCCACGATTTCCCAAACAACAGCTTCTTTGACTCTGCACGCTTGAGCTGAACATTTTACAGATGTATTTGAATGACAATCTTATTCCATAAGAAAGTCTTTTTTCTTTAGGTAAATGCTTTGATAAAAAATAAAAACAAAAAGCTGTCTGCAAATCAGAGTAAGCTAAAACTGTCATCACGACTTCACAGATGACAGGGATAACACTTTGCCTGAGGACACTAGAGAAGTATGTGGGATCTACACCCTGAAACATCCGACTCCTGGCAGGTAAAGAAAGTAAGACTGAACATCTCGTTGCAGCGTTCTGTTAGGAACATGTGTCCTGCCATTCACACTGACGTTCCTGTGACAGTTGTCACTAGAAGTATGATAGAGTGAATATTTTCCATCATTGATTTCATTTTTCTCTTTTTTTAAAGATCCTAATGTTTGATTAGAACAGAACGATCGTCTGCCCTATAATTATCTAAGTCACAGCAACACAGTCAATAACCACACAGAAATAACCTTTTGAAAAACTCCCTTTCTAGTTGGGGATGAGTGTGCTCAGTCATAAAAAGGGGTACCAAAATACATTTTTTGTCTTGTAGCATACAGTTTAGACTAGACTTAGTTTTAGTCAGCACAGTATGTGTACCTTTGTAAGGGCCTTGAAAGTATATTTATGTCCCTAAGTAGTACAACTGTAAAAAAAATAAAAATACATATACACTATGTACAGATCAGTGTTCAATATTATTAGATTGTCTGTATTTGGAAGCAGAAGTCAAACTATTTTTATTGCCTACCACCAAAAGATGAGAGGCGGCCATTAATGTTTTTGCTTGTGTGTGTGTGTGTGTGTATGTTAAGGGGGCGTGGGGGGTCGATCGAGTGTCTGTTAACAAAACATCTCATGAACCACTGGGTCTCTGGTTAGCTAACATGCTAGCTAATGTGGTATATGAAGTTAAATATAGTATTTAGCTGCTAACTTTTTGTTTTGTTTTACTTTGCTGTCTAATGTACATGGGCTGCTATAGTTTATTAAATTTAGTAATTGTAAAATCATGTGAAATTTTAATTGTGGCTAACTTTGTTAGCTAACTTTCTCTCCCTTTAACACATTAATATAAAACTGCAATCTTCCAATGCCACTCTGAGACCCTGTCGTTTTAAATGTCCACCTGTCAGAGGTCCCTTATGTTAGATATATGGACAAAGACAAACTAATCAGTTCATAATTTACTGTCTTCTCGCTGTGATTTGTGTTTAGTTGTGTTGTTGTTCATGCTCTACTGTACTAATGTAGTATAATTATTCTGAAAAATATAACACTTTCATTATTGTTTTTAGTTTTATGCAAATAAAAACATATAACATTTTTATTATCATCAATTCTATTCAGTTTCTTGTCATACCGAGATTTATATTAAGCACTTTAAAAATCAGAATGAATATTATTAACTGGCTATTGTTTAGTTCATACTTAATCATGCTAAAAATCAGCAGCTAAATAATGAATATAATAAACAAAACAACGAATTTATGAAATGTATTATGCTCATCAATAGACTTATCAAACTGACTTATAAAAATAAAATAACTGACAATAAAAAAGACAACCTTCTTGTTAAATGATTTTGTTCCTTATCCAGTAATTGCAGCATTTTTAAAAATCATTCCATAATTTTATTTCTGAAATTGCCTAGTGTGCTTTGTGAGCTGGTTGATCCCACTCCTGCAAATCAATCCTGCATTCCACTGGTTACACATCTGTATATTGCATACTGAATTTTGACACCGAGGCACTCATTCTCTCTCCTCTCCTGCTAATCGATGAGGGACGGCTCTGCACTTGTTTAACCTGCCTGGCTCTTCCTCTCGAGCCTGAAGCAGGTGACACATTCCATTAATAAATAAATAAGCAGGGGAAAGAGGGGCACTCATCCCAGCACCAATGATGCGACAATTATCTCATAGCAAACAACACTCTGCCACCACCTGCCACAGTCAAAGAAATCAATAGGTCTCAGGAAAAAAAAAAAAGATTGAAAATGGAGAGAGGGATCTGCAGAGAGACAAAGGTGGAGGAGAAAAAGGGGACAGAATGGCCTAGTTCAAAAGCTGCAACTCATTATACTGTTAGGTTTAACTTCAGAACTGTGGTACTTGTACTATTATTGTTCCCATACTCCATGCTACTTAGTCTGTAAAGCTGAAACTTATTTCCTAGCATTAGCCCTACCCTCTGGCCCCTAATTCAAAGCTACAAGAGCAGTGGATAAAATATTCCACTACATTATGAGACAGACCCTCAAGACGTTGACATGTCATCAGTTGTCTTGGATTATTTTTAAGTAAATGGATATAATGTCATTATGCCCATATAGGTTGTTTAGCTTGCAACAGACTTTGTAATACAGTAAACTTAAGCTTTAAGCAGAGATGCCAAGACCCGGTCTAGGATAAGCAACAGGAAATGGATGGATGCTTTGTGTTTTGTTCGTTTTTTTTGTTTTTTTTTTTTGAGGGAAATAACCTAGTTGACTGAGTTTAGGTATCTAACTTTGAGAGTGGTTAGAAAAGCATCAAGTTTAGACAGCCCAACTTTATTTGAAAAACAAGATGTCCACCCTCTTCTGAATGATGAGCTCTCCTGACCTTTTATAATACTGATGTTTAAAAAGTCTGTTGTTTCTTTTTCTTCTTTTATTAAAATTCATCGCCTCTTGCTAAAAGAGCCCTTTTTCTGCTAGGTCACTGTGTTGCAGTTTTAACAATAGTCCCATTGTGCACCAAAATTTGGTGAATTTTTTTTCTTTGCCAATATTTAAAAGCCTCCACCAGTAGTGTCTCTGCTTCACTCACACGCTTCACTTTGTGGTTTTGCAGTAATGGAAAAAAAATAAAAGCTTTGACAAACTCACTGTATACATCAAAGTCACAGCACTAGAGAACAAGTAGGTTTGACCAACTTTAAAATTCAGACCCACATACTTCTTTGACAAGTAAATTTAGAGCAATATGCAAAGTTTAATGCAGGATTAACGCTCGCCTAAAATAGCAAGGTGTCAAACTAATTTTAACATTGCTCTGAATCTGGTGGCTGTGATAAGAGGTTCAGCTTAATAAGTTTTTAAAAGGATAATATTTTTAGTGTTGTGTTTACTTACACCACAATTGAAAAATTGCTGAAAATGCACACAATAAATAAATAAGTTTGCATACTGTTTAAGAAGGTGAAGTTCCAAAACCTGGATGAAAATACACAACTAAACATTTAACAACTAAAGTATGTTACATTACATGTGGTTGTGATGTATCAACATACACATTTTATTAGAAAACATTATATTAATAAAAAATAATAAATATAATATACAATAATCTAATGAAACAGAAATAGACATTTAATAAAAGATATGTTTTAACTAGATAGCTCTTTGGATGACCTCAGTTTGGAGAATAGAAACAACAAAAAGACTTTATTGTCCTTGAACATTACAACAAAACTGCAGATGTTTCTGTAATGATGCAGTGACTTTAAGGGAAAAAAAAACGTGAACACAGAACACAAAAGGACACCAACACAGTTGCATTTTAATAAAACATATAGTCTATGTGAAGTAGATTGCACCATTAGGACAGAAATTTTGAACAGAAACAGTGCGCCATGCTTCTGAAATGTTGCAGTTTTGATACATTGTTCAGTAGCTGGTAATTCAATACCATATTGCACATGGTTTGTCAGTTTGGTACAGGATAAATAAATCCACACAAGGTGGCGATGAGAGGATGTTCAAGTTCGCCACTGAAATTGCTGTTGGAAGGTGACTGAGTCCTTTTGTTTTGGTTTTTGAGGAACCTCCAAGAAGACAGCAGGTCAGACAGGTGGGATCCAGGGTGAGAGGATGCCCTTCAGGATGTCGTATGACCTGTTGATGCAGTGGGAGGTGGAAACAGAGCTTTTTCTGATAAAACTGAAAAGGTAACCATTAGTTTGAGTGTGGCCAAGACCAAAGTAGATTGCTGCTGTCACAACATTCTTTTTTTTTTTTTTTTTGGCCGCTCCCTTCTGCATGGGTCACCACAGCAAACAAACTTGCACAGATGATTTGGCAGGGGTTTTACGCTGGATGCTATTCTTGATGCAACCTGGGTTCAAACCCGCAGTTTCAGGATTGTGAGACTATGGCCGCTATGCTGCTGTCACAATACCAATCCACAAAATCTAATAGTGATTCAAATGAATTTAATTTTTCAAAACTTAACATTGCATTACATGGTTATTTGCATAGAAATCTATAGTTATCTGCTGAAACAGCTGCTGGCTGTAGTACTTCCACTGTAGCCTAGGACACTTCCAGCAGGAATATCATATTATTTATGTGACAGTAACTCCACTTGGTCTTAGCTGTTAGCGTGTCAGGATGTTTTCTAAATTCAGGCTGGTCAAAGCAGTGAGATACTTACAGCAGAAATTATTTGTTTATAAACTTTCCACAAAACCCCATTTCCAAATATTGGAAGTTTCACTTTAAGCCTCTGTTTACACAAGAGCAATCACCTGGAAGCAATATAGATTTTTCAATGTTAATTGTGAAAAAGTTACATGTTTACAAGGTACTTCTGTGCCTGATGAATCTGCTGTAGTTTCCATGCCAGACATTTTAGTCTCTCCAGCATGAAAGCAGTTACATCCAAATGGGTGAATACACGTACATTTGTTTGGACCAACAGTGAGGCTAGGTTTGCTGTGTTAAAGAATCTGATCGCCGTTGTCGTGTACATGAAAAAAACAGCATCGTGTAAACAGGGCCCAAGTCTGCAACCTTACAAACATTACTTAACTAACAAAGTCCTTCAAAGCAGGAAGACATTATAAATAGAAGTTTTGAAAACACAAACAGCAGTTCCTGTGTAGCAGTTTAATGTTAGAAAAAACAAAAAAATTAAGACCAAACTTACACAACCGACACTCTAAGGCATATTGACAGAAATCTGGACAAAGAGCAGAGGCGAGACAGAGTAGAAAATAAAGAGAAGGCTGAGGTACAAAGATAAAAGGTGGAAGTGGCTGTGAGTAAGACTGCTTAGAAAAAACGAAACCGAATACCTCCTTAACATTGTGTGAGCCGCAAAAAGTAATTTCTTTCTGTAGGTGTTCGACGCCTATAGCCTCAGACAAAGACATTTAATCCAGTTTTAATGAAGGTGGAAAGACAGTTTAAAAAGACTGTTGTAAATGGCTTCAAGTTGAGACCATTTCTTTGCCAAGCCATTTTATGCATTTGGCCCATTAGGGTTTTTTTTTCTTCTTCTTCTTCTTTAATCCATTTAGTGTGAGAACTTAATGCGTTGAAAGGAAAACAGCATGGTGGTTATATTATTTTCCACTATATTTTCGAGGGCTTGTTTCCAGCAAACTGTGACATTTTAAGGCACAGATTTCAACACACTCTAAATCACATTTCAATTCATTGGGTTAGATTTTCTGACAGGCACAGGGCTTCCTGCTATATTCTACCCTGTGAAGAAGAATATTTGTGTTGCTTGAGACTAACATAGGAATGTGTTAAAAAATCAGTTTTAGACAGTGACAGTTGTGCCGGAAAATTGCAACACAGATGCATTTAAGATTGTTGTGAAACATTTTTTTTAAATCCCAGTCTGTACACGACAACTGCAAAATGCTAATATTTGACCCCCACTAACCTAGTACCTCATAGAGTAGCTGTCAGTGGGCTTTTATCGTTCATTTGATATTGATAAAAGCTGAAATAAAGGCAGTAGACTCTGAGCTCGCTTCCTCAAAGTCAGGCTGATGAGCCGTAAGGACTTGTCATTGTAATGAGCGAGCCTCATTATGAACCAAATCACCCTTTTCTCTTAGGAGCTCAGCATGAAGAGCACGCTTTTAGGTAATTAATCTCATACAGGGGGGTTTATAGATGCAACCACCAGTATCATACAATATTGTATGGGACCCCATTCGTTAATAAGACCCTTTAATATGTTTTTGAATTAAATGAGATCAATTAAGAAGTAGCAACAAAAAAACAAATTGCAGTTTTACTTTTAACTGTTGCGGATTCAGTTCTTTAAGTGTAAGCAATATGCATGTTCAATAAAATGAATAGGCAAATAGAATAAAAATGTTGTTGGTTGTTTTGAACTGGCTTGATAAACAAAAGGGGTAGAGAATGTTGGTTAAAGCTGACAAAAATTAAACACCCTCCAAAGTTAAAGATATTTAAATGTCATGCAGGAAAACTGTCACTTTCTAAACTTCTGCTTTTTTTTCATTTTGACAACAATTTAGAGTATTACTTGAGCTGTCTTGTTTTGTTCACTTATCTATGATTGCCAGTTCAGATAAAAAAAAATTAAAAAATCTTGGAAAATCTTGGACAATATAAAATCTCAGTTTTGGGAAAGCCTGTCATCCAGAGTTCTTGTGTGAAAATGAAATAATAAAATGGTACAGATGGGATTTCTACTTGTTACAATGAAAAGCATTTACTGCTAACATCAATGTTTAATGAGTCAAAGCTATGGTTACTCAAGCTCCAACTCAGATTTAATTATTAACAGAACAATGCTGCTGACAGACAAGATGATGGGCAAAAAAGTGTTTTATAGAATGTCAAAGCTTGCAATTTATCTGTTTTGATGCAGCCTTTGTGTAAATGTGCATGGAGATGGACGCGCAGCAGAGTGTGTTTAGATGAGGTTGATGACTGTACTCGATTTGGTGGCATTTCCACACCTGTGCTGCCATCTGTGCCACTGCACCTCCTGTGACCGCTGTGTCTCCTGGCACACGAGTGTCATATGGAAACATTGATAAACACATCTCATTTGCCTGTCCTCTGGAAGGAAGTGGCAAAAACTTTCATTTTTATGCTATGTAGAAAACTTAAACCAGGAGAAATAAGAACATGTTCAGGTTGGTTTATTTATTTATAAGAAACCTAAGAGAAAAAAATATATATATTGCTTTTTTTCTTTGGGAAGCAATTATTGGTAATGATAAAATATTAAAAACTATAAAATAACAAAGAAATCAAGTTTTTGGAAGTTGTCCCTCTAACTAAATTTGTATTTTTAACAGATTTTCAAAGAAGCTACTTGGCAATTATTGTGATATCCTACAGAAGTCAACAAGTAATAAATAAAATGCATATACAGTTCATGCTCAGGATTTTTTTATTTAATAAAAAGGCGCCTTTTCACATTACACTATAAATTGTATGACTATCATTTTTTAATACAAAAACTAAAGAATTTTATAGTTTTCAAATGAACATTGTAGTAGTTTAGGGTAATGCATATTTGCTTTATTGTTAAAATTTGAATTTTGTACGAAGCTGACATAAACATTCAAAAATGAGTCAATGATTCAAAATTAATAGTGATTTACAGTAATTAATTTGAGCCCCATTTTGTGAAGGGGCAGATTTTAATTGGGGGATGCGTTAAACGGTGCCTTTTTTTCTAATTTGTTTTACTGGGTTGTCCACAGCTGTCAAGACACTTTTGAGACTTTGCAAAATAACTAAATTTGGATAAATACAGTGGTTTAGATCATACTCAGCTGCCTGAAAGGAAAAAAAGGACCACCCCTTGGGATGTCTGTTCTGGGATCAATAGGTTCTATTTAAGGCTAAACTAAAGCCACTCATTAAAATTCACCATTTGGTATGTTACTTACTCTTTTTACCAATGTTAAATTTTTCATGGCCAATAGCAGTTACCAAGCAACTAGGAGAGACTCCAAAATTTACAGATCAAACCTTTAGTGTCTGTAAGAATCATTTCTTAAATGATAATAAAATGGGAATTAGTGATTTAATTTCTGTTATGACAGATTTGTTTTTTTTTTAAACAAAGCAAAAATGTTTTGTCTTACATATCACATTTTAAGCTTTACAGAAACTAGTGGCCAGTATACACATCCATTTGCACAATTATATGTGTGTGTGTGTGTGTGTGTGAGTATACATATACGTTGTGGTGTTTTTTTATGAGATAACACCTGACTATGTCATATCTGAATTCCATGGCCTATAGGTTTTCACCAAATGACCCTGTTACTCTTCTCCTCGCCTTCCAACATTCCAAACATCTTCGATATAAGCTCTTGTGTGGACTCTGGAGGTAGAGCTTTGATTCGGAGCTTCCCGTATGGGCTGGGATTCTGATGTTAATTATTAATTGTCTTTAAGGCTCTCTGTATGTCATGCAACATACATAAATAAAACCTGTTTGAGTGTTTTCATCTAACAGTGCCTGGAAATTGATTTTTTTTCCAGAACAACATGTATGTATGTATGTATGTATGTATGTATGTATGTATGTATGTATGTATGTATGTATGTATGAGCAGTCTGCATGCCTAAGTGCTTGATTTTATGCACCTATGGCCATGGGTGTGATTGGAACACCTAAGTTCAATGATTTGGATGGGTGAGGGAATACTTTTGGCAATATAGAGTATCTTTGTACAGCAGTGCCTCTCTTTTTGCAGCTCTGCCTTAGGAGCAATTTCTGTTCATTGTCCTCCCAATGGTGAACACATAAAGAATAATAACTTACCAACTTGAGAGAGGTCTTCAGTTGTTTAAAGGTGTTGACAAGACATAGCTGGTGTTATTATTAGAAGTTGTTGATGAGTTTCCAAAGACAGTAATTAGTATCTAATTAAATTATGAATTTGATAGTGGGATCCATCCATGCGTCGATTATCTGCCGCTTGTTCCGAAGTTGGGTCATGTGGGCAGCAGCTTGAGCAGAGAGACCAAGACATCTCTTTCCACAGCCACCTCTTCCAGCTTTTCTGGGAGAATTCCAAGACATTCCCAGTCCAGCCGAGAGACGTGGTATTAGCAGACCCATTTATTATGGGCACACACATAAAAACTAGTTTTTAAAGCCTGTTGATCTCAATGTGCCCATTTGGGACAGATTTATCAAACTCATAGCAGATAGGTAAGGCCAATCCAGGTGACTGCATGTGGAAAGCTCACAAGAAACAACATTGCTCATGTAATTTCCACAATAAAAATGGGAACTATAGATGACAGTAGTTATGTCTACGTGACTAATATGGATGACTTTATGACTCTTTATGTCTTTTTTGTGTGTGCGTGTGTGTGTGTGAACACACTTCACTACAAGTTGTACACAAGGAGAAAAGTTTGCAATAGAAGCTTGACCTTTAATTCCATCTCCATGTAGTTCTAGCAAAAAAAAAAGAAAAAAGCCAGTTCAATGGTTTTTGTGAGATTTTTGTTTAAAGTGCCAGATCAACAATGGAGGAAGGTTAGTTACATCCAAGATTTTGTGCCTTAAGTGTCAATGAAATTAGCTCAAGATAACATGATCACTGAAACAACAAGAAATAAATCCATTAATGTAAGCAGCTTTGCAGTCTGGTTTGCCAGATAAGCTATGCTAATTGCAAATATGGTGCCACAATTCCACACTATGACAGTAATCATCAGCTGGCGGCCTCTTGACTATTCTGGTTCATGAGCTCATTCCAATGACACTGTAAAGTGTTAATATTAATAAATTATGCACTACGAAATACAGGAAACAACTGAAGCCCATCTCAGAAAGGGTTAATGACAATAGTGTCTGAGCCAATCAGAGCACTCACTCACAGCACGCCATCAGGTTTGACTCACACCAAACAACAGTGAAACCACATGCAGCAGAACACTTTCAATTGTTGTGGCTGATTTGCTCAGTAGGACATGAAACGCACTATGAAGCCAGAAACCTTTGACTCCCACGTAGTCCAACTATATTTTTCTCAGCTAAATCCAGTTGTTTATTTGACATAAACAACCAGGTTCAGTCTACAAAACTGTTCTGATCTTAGCCGAAACGCTCATGGGTATTCAAAACTGAGGGTTTTTTTGGGGGGTGGGGGTTCCTTTTTTTTTCAAATTGAGCATTATTATATTCTTTACATTTTGAAAAGTTGTTCTCTCAGAGAAGAGATTGTATCTTACAGAGCTTTTATGCTATCTTAGTGTCATGCCTTGAAGAAGTTAGCCCACTTCTGAGGAAATGTTTCACTCAAGTTGTGTAAGACAAAATAAAAAGTTTGATGGCCAAAGGCTGATCTGAAGGCCTCGTCCTCTCTCCAGGTGCGAAATCAGCATAGAAGAGAGAGACACTGCGTGTTTTTCAAGGACCTGGAAGAAGAAAAAAATGAAGACGGAATGAAGACGGAAATTAAATGAATCAAAGTAGTGAGTGATTAGAGGTTGCTTTATGAAGATTTCAAGGGCTTGATGGTCTGTGGAGAAAGCATCTACAGGGTTTCACTCACTAATGTCCAGTCTCATTGGTAAAGTCCTTACAAAAGTTATCTTTTTTTCTTTCTTTCTTTCTTTTTTTCTATCTTTTTTTCTTTCTTTCTTTCTTTTTTTCTATCTTTTTTTCTTTCTTTCTTTTCTTCTCTTTAGTGTAAACAATGACCTTCTGAGTGAAATGTAGCAATAGAACGTTGTCCAGTACCTGATTGACTGATGGATTCTAATGACGATCAACATCTGTTTTTTTTTTTTTTTCTTGACATTACATCCTTGTACTAATAAGGGATGTAGTTTTGGTTCTAATTTAAATGTCAGTCAGTTAAGTTTAAATCAGTTTGGTTTTGATGTGGAAAGAGAAACTATGCTCAAACCCTTGCAGATAAACCTGCAGCCAAGAGAAGATGTAACGTGCATGAATGCAACACAGAGTCTACTTAAATGTAAATTTATTAATTGTTTTGTTTGTTTATTTCAAAGTTCAATGTTGTGTTTAGTTTTTCTTTAGGGGGTTGTTTTTAGATGATTTGATGGAGTATAGCAGAATGTATTTCTAAGAAATAAATGTAGCATGCAAGGCATGAGAAATGGATGCTACGAAAGTTGAGGGAAAAGTAATAAGTTGACAGAATGCATTTGAAAACCAACATTTTATTAGTGCTGCATGGTCTACTTTGTGTGTGCCATTAGGGAACGTGACTGCCGCATTTAGTGTACTATTTACATATACAAATGCAAAAAGAGCCATCAGAGAAGCTTCAAACCCCTGAGGGACACTAGGCACCTTTTAAGTGGATCACTCTGCATTGTCACAACGTTTTTCACAAAGCTCAGTGGGACGAGGCTGTGTGCTCCTTTCATCACCATCAAACATAAATGAGCTCTGTCAGGCTCGCAGATGCACACGGGTGGCTCTGCAACTTTCTCTGCACACGATCATGTGCCTCCTTAATAAGGGGTACGCATGACACAGTGAGAAATTGTTTAACATCCACCTTCGTATAGATGGTACTCAGATGTTGTTACCTAGCCCTTCCTGCTGTTTGTTTGCAGTTCAGATCACAGTATGGTGGGGGCCAGTCAAGGGCAGAGTTGGACACCAACTCAGCAGGTCGGCTGCTGTAATTGCAACCAGTCACTGGTTAAACACTCCCTGAGTTTCCCTGTCACGCAGCGTGGGGACATTATAATAATGAGGGCGAAAGGCAGAGAACAGGGAGATGATGGAATCAGAGGGGGAAAAAAGTGAAGGAGGTCAAAGTGAGGTGGAGGAGGAGGAAGGAGGAGGTTAATCACAGAGCTTTATGTGTTGTGTCAGAGAGAAAACCAAGGCAAAGATACAGTCAAAAAGATGAGGGTTTATGAACACAAAGGCCATTAGTTTACATGTCCTGAAGAGTAATTTCTTTTCTCTTCAAAGCATCAGCTAAATGTGCATAACGAAGAAGTAAAAAAGCTTTTCCTGGTAAAAGATCAGGGCTGATAAAAGCTATGACAGTCTGACTTAAAACACTGAAAGTAATTATAAGAGGAGCTCTAATCCTTTTACTTTCAACCACTTTCTGCTCTCCAGTCATCAAGAGTTCCTGGGGTTAGCAAAAGTGTTTGATTGACTGCGTTTCTCTGCAGCAGATTTTACAATAAACAACTTCTTTGTGTTCTAATATGCAACCTTATTATCACTCGCTGCTGAAAGGCGAAGGCAGACGATAACGTTTCTGCCCATGTGTCTGTGTGTCTTTCTGTTCTCGTGAGATATTTCTGTAACACATTTTAATGAAACTTGCAGAAAGTAACCAATGGATGCACATCTACAACTGATTAACTTTTACAGTCAACTAGAGTCAAGATGGCACAGCCAACTGACCATAAAAACACAAAAATGGTTATAACAGAAAATAACCAAAACATTGGTTTGGTAGGAGCTCAGACTGAGCCCCAACACATTCTGAATGCTCACAGATTACACAAGATCTTTGTTTAAATTTGTTTCAGTAACTACTTGCACTTATCTCTGTTAGGAAAATATCTCATTGAACCTTTTTTTGATTGTTAGATTCTCTTTATTGTAAAACCAGGATAGTAAATTCCATCGCACAGTTTTCCTTACTCTAAGTTTTATAGTACACATGACTTTGAGCCATTATGGCATTTTTTCAGTTTGTTTTGTCATTGCTTTTCATGCTTGATGTGACGCTTAGTAGATGAAGACCCAAGGATGCAGATTTTTAAGAGGACTCGAGTAAAAGAGGATTTAATGATAATCAAAACAAAAAAGGCTGACGTAGCAGCAGGAAAATTTACAAAATTGAAAACTAAGAAAATCAAAAGCTGGCAATGCAGCAAAACAATGCATAACCAAAAAACCCATAATGAGCCCAAAGATAACTAGCAGAAGAAAAAAAAACCACATGGGACGCAAATGAAGATGAGGTGAAAGCCAGGGCTTTAAATGTGGCTGGAATGATGAGGTAAGTGGCTGCAGCTGAGACTAATCAGAATAAGGAACAGGTGTGAGATAAAGGGCAGGCCTGAGGAGGAGAACTAACTGAAGGAAAAGTACAGGTGGTGCAGGAAAACACTGGGGAAGGCCCTCAATACAGAGCCATATAAAAGGAATGAGCTCAAAAACAGAAAACAAACAAATAAGCAAAAAAAAACAAAGCCAAAATTACAGATTCTGACGATTGATGGTTAAAAATTCACATCAGCTAATAGTTATTAATGTCACCTTAAACTTAAATTTTTAGTGGTAAATTCTTTACTAATTTAAATTTCAGAGATGCTCACACAGACACACACACGCAAGAAAAACGAACAACATCAAGAAAAATTCTCATATAAAGACTGGGACACATTGAAAAACAAATATTTTCTAAAGACTCAAGTTTATAAAATCACACTTATTTTGGAGTTTCATGTGTACAAAAATGGGGCATGTGTACACAAACGATATTTGCCATGCAAGCTCAGTTGTGTCCCTGTGATCCTACTTGTGTAGGTCACAGTGCTGTATGTGTATTATTTGTGTATGTGTCAGACTAACACATAAAATCTATGCAAGTGTCGCAGCGGTGTCAATCAAACTGAAACACCTCACACAGAGGATGATATATGATGCTTCATGCGAGCAATACATATGCATTAAAGGAAAATCATATGCAACTGCATCTATTTATAATACCAATTTGATACCCAGGATCCGAGACTTGTCTTAAGATATACATAAATTTCTTGCATAACAATGCCCTTCACACTTCAGCATCCGCAAATGGTGTTCTTTTCTCATTTCATCTCGCAAGAAAATGTTTCATACATGGAGCTGAACAGCCACAACTTTTGGCCCATTCAGTCACGAGCATGTGTAAATGTCTCAGACGATGAGAAATGACAGCCATAAAACAATAAAAGGAAGGTACAAATATACCATGCACTTCAACAGATCTTGTAATAGTCTATAACTACACACACATATACACACATGCTCTGCCGGTGGGTAATTTCAGCAGACAAAGGAACCACGCTGTGCATCGACTGCCATCTTCATGCACCCCTGACATAAGCGAGTGGTTTTGACACAATACCCTTCGATCACAAAGTGTTTGTGTTCCTGCATTAGCGCTGCCACTTCAATCAGGGCTTCTTTGTCTGTCTCTTGCCCCTTAGTCAGTTCTCAGTGAGGCATCAGCGGACTCAGCACACAAGTTTGAGGACAGTTTTAGAAAATGGCTTGTTGCCATTGGTGGCTTTAAGTGGACAGGTAAAGATGATGAAATTTACATCACAGGCAGAGTGGCTGCAGAAAGCCAAACATCTCTGTTTCTGCCTTGTGTAACCTGTTGTAGATAGCTGTTTAACAACCTCAATTTGGAGAAACAGTTTGAGCCCTTGTCTACATGAAAACACAAACTCACTTTTTAAAAATTATTCTTTGTTGTAAATTGTGTATGTGATGTACGTCATTGTTCATTTGTCTTGTCTGCTAATTGACTTGATATTGTATATAAAGGTTTTGCTGTAGTTGGCAACTAGCTTCTGTAGCTTCTGCAGCACAAGCACAAGCATGGAATCTGCCATTACAGTTGTTACATTTGACACATGGGTTGCAGATTAGGTTAAAAGTAGGGATATTGAACATCATCATTTTCAAAATGTTCGCCACATAAATTTGAATAAAACAATATAAAACGTTCAAGACTGGAGTTGTTTCAAGACAATAGCTATCCACTTTGCTCTTGGCCCCACTTGGACTGACCTGGAGCTCATGAATCGAGTCAGAATTAAACTATTTCTTCAAATTGAGGTCATTCAAAGAGCTATCTACAGCAGGTACCACATTAATTGTTCCTAACCTTTCCACAGAACTCCACTTCAAAAGATCTGAACGATCCACTTAGAACTTTTTAAATACACAGCTATGGAAAAAAATTTAAAAAAAAAAAACTGCTTACATGTTTTTTGGGGTGCCAGTGCCTTTCATCAAATAATCTAACACTTTTCACACAAGGAGCACTTACACAACAGTCTCCCTGCAGGAGCTCCACTCAAGGTGTCCTTTTTACTAAAATCCACAATCACGGACAGACCCCTACATTTATGCTCACACTTTCTTTGACACCAACATAAACACACAACTACGTGCACACAGGTGTAGTAATTAGAGACATTTTAATCACTGCACTCTACCCCTGTGGGGTGCAGCAGACATAAAAGAAGTGGGCAGAAGAGGCCCTTGACTGATCTCAACCTTGGCGTAATGATGGTTATTTGAGCCTGAATGCTTTGCTGTGGCTATTATGGCAGATGCTGCTTCTTTTCAGGGAGCCGCAAGAGAATCGAGGATACTCAGTGATATGCAAGGCTACTTCTTGGTGTGGAAAATCGGTCTAAATAGATTGAATGGAGTGCTTTTTATTTCCAGAAAATAAACAAAGGCACTCAGCAATGTAACATTAGCCAAGGTATAAGTTTAAGAATTGGATTTGACGGATTCAGAGCATAATCATCAATATGAGGAAGCTTGAAGGTTGTTGGTAAGCCTTCAGCATTAAGAGAAGATTGATTTTCTTTTTTTTATTATAATAAACAACAAAAGTACATTTAATTTGTACACTTTTTATTAAAAATTAGTGGCTTGAAGGAATGCATATTATCCACTGTCTTTTATGCCACAGTTTCAAACTAACATCATCTTATATTGAGAAATATAAGATGATGGTAAAATCATGAAAATAACATTATTTGCAATCTCATGCAATATCTCAAGGTGTTGCAATCAGTATGGGTTGTGAATGACTCAGCTACTACCACTATGTATTTGTACATTTTATGGTTACTTTCTGTAATCTTATTTAAATCTGTCTCCTGGTTCACAAGGTATTTTAATAACACTGCACACAAACAAACACACTGACACACCATCCTCCTTTGATAACTACTTTGTATTATTTTCATCTTAATCACATGATATTTGCAAGTGAGCTTCCACCTGAAACAAACTACTACTTTTCTGCTCTCTCTTGGTAGCATTACATAAACACAAATCAGTAAACATGACTGAGAAAACCCAGCCTTTGTTATCTAGGAATATTTAAAATTTTATCATACAAAATATGACTGCACCACTTTGCCTCCTACAACTTTTCTTCACTCCCTTATCTAAAGTGTCATACTAAAACAGTGGTACCTTCCTGTGGATCGCATTACCTGAGTTTTGTTCCACATTGATGGAAGAAAAAGAGGAGGCGGACACACATCTAAGGAAGGGAGTTTGTTTCAGATTGCTCCCTGAAAGAAGCAGGCCTCTCCTTGACCCCCCCTGTGCTTTGCAGTTCAGTAGATTAGCCGGAGCACAACGGAGGCCAATGCTATCGCCAGCTTGCAGCTTCCTCGGCTCCACTGGCCACACAACGTATTGCTCTCACGCACCCACACAATACTGTGTGTTAGCTGCTGTCACGCATGAACCACCGATACACCCGTAATGTCTTTGGCCCTCATTTCTGTCTCTGGGCCTGAAGGTTCATTAGTGACACTGAGGCCAATTGAACGGGAACAGCACTTTCAAAGCAGAGATGCACAAAACAACACAGTCAGAAACTGCTATATAACATCTTCATATTCATAGTTTGTATTTATCTACATCTATTATCACATGCCGGCTTTAGCGCTAGCAAAATATTTCATGAACCAGTGCACAGAATTTAATGACGCACTCAGAAAGTAATCACTGGATGTACATATTCATCTGATTAACTTCTGGAGTCAACCCCATTCAAGATGACTGCCACAGCTAAGCAACCTTAGCAAGCCCAAAAATGTCTATAGCCCAGTCAATTTTACAGATATTAAGCTAAAATCTTGTGTGGTTGTTGCAGAGAGTTATCCTCAACACAACCTTCAAGTGCTTGGAATATTGTATAAAATCACATTTAACATCATTTACAAGGTTTGACTTTGGGATGAAAAGGCAGCAGGCGATATTAATTCCACAAAAGGATGTTGGGCATGCATTATATTGCATGCATGTGAGTTATTTGACTTATAGGGAATGAGTCAGACACAAATAAAAGTAGATGAGACTATGAGCTTATGGGGTTGGATCCAAAATTAAACAGTTGTGCTTCATGCTATAAATAATAAGAAAAAAATCATGTCACGATCAACGGTTCAGTACCTAATTTCTTCAAGGTCAATTACAGCAACACTCAGCTTTGAAGTTCAGCAATGGAACATCAAAGGTGTTTTTCTTTTCTCTTTTTTTCCACCTCAGGATTTCAAAGCAGCAAGATGCCACGGAGTGATGTAACAAAAAAAAAATAGGATATGAAAATTTGGCTTGGCATTTTCGTTGGATGATTTCAACGCACGGATAAGAAAAGAGGAACATAGGAGATTTCTTTGATTTAATATTCAATGTGACACGTTCTCCAAGATGCATAAGGTCCACGTCTGTTTCGACACAAATCCTTGATAGAGAATGCCCACGAGAACTTCACCACTTTAAATAAACTGGAGCAAAAGCTCATGACTGAACCATGTCAATTATTGTAATTTAAAACAAGAATTTGCTACCAAACAACCTATTAAAAAATGGATTTGTTCAACTCTGTGGCTTTGGTCTCTTCCTCTGGTATTACAACTCAAATATGATTTGTCACAGAGGCCACCCTGAAACGTTTTTCCACAGTCTCAAATTCAGTTAAACCACAGGATCAACTTTTCTGGGACACAGAAAATCAAAAAACAGTCAGCGGTAACCTCATGGCCACCAGTTTTTGTGTGCTCGATTTATGCAGCGTGTAACAACAAAAGTTACTCTCCATGTAATCTGACTTTCAATCTGCAATCTTGATTTTTTTTTCTTTTTTTTCTTTTGCATGCAAAGGGCAGAAAAAAGTAGAGAAAGCTAAAAGTATGAGTCATCAAAACAATGTACGTTATCTGGCTCAACTTCACCTACTTCAAAGATGTATATAGAATAAACAAATCTGAACCGGTAGGAGCTCCAGCAGGACTTGTGAAGGAAGGCAACTATCTTTATGGATAATATCTTTTTTATAGACCAGCATGTTTCAAAATGTGATCTGAGTTAGGGTGATCACAAAACATTTAACAGACATAATTCAAAAAGATCAGGCACAACCAGGAAAAAGAATATTACCTGACTAATCACAAACTTCCTCATAGATGGAAGGAATTCATGGAGGTGGGTTATAGTACATGGATGGAGTGCTTTAAAGTTACCCAGGCATAGAGGTAACATACAAGCTCTATACAGAAAGACCCAAAATGCTGCCTCCATGCTGCCGTCCTGACGGAACATGTACTGTATACAGTTTTTCTAAGAGCAGCTCTATCAGACAATCTGAAGTTAGTCTTGCAGACGAAATTGGGTTAGCCATTTGATTTGCATTAACATTGCTAATGTGAATAAGCAGTCCAGGAGTCGTGCTATGAGGAATACCAAGAGAACCCTGCCACCACTGAATGTGCCGAGGTGTTCTGCAATTAGATAGCTTTGGGCTCACCCTCTCTCTCGCACGGGCCTGAATGTCAATGAAGAACAGCCAACTACTTTGGTACTCCCCCACTGAGGGTCAAACAGAGAGAAGGGGAACTAACTGCAGGCTGTGTGCGCCTGTGAGTATGTGTTTCTGTGCTGAATGCGTGCCTGTTCGTGCAGGAAGGTGTTAGTAAATGTCTGTGTCAGCGCGCGTGTGTGGAGGATAACAATGTGTTCCAAGGCTGTTTTTAGAAAACAGCTGCTAAGTAAACCTGGATGGGGTGGTGTGTGCTTTACAAGAAACGGGAGAAGTTACTAAAGCCCCCCCTTGCCCTTGACCAGGAGGTCATCATCATGTACTCTCGCAACAGGTCCTCTGAGCTCTTGCCATTGTTACTGGTGGTGCACTGTGACACGGTCCCCAAAAGCCCAGATTGTTGCCTCCCTTCACTGACTGATCTCGTGTTTTTCAGCATCCATCACCCCTGACCCTCCTACTGACACTTCAAAGCACCTTCCCACAATGCAGCAAGCCATGATGAATGGGAATGTGTTATAGCACTCCATATGGTGGCTGTCAATCCCATGAGCCACCACACTTAAGCAAATTTCTTGGTCCCGCGCCTGAGAACCTCTAAAGAGATGCATTTGGGATGTAAACATACTTTGCTCAACACAGTGGCAGAATTTGCATGGAATTATTGTTGACTTGATTACTTCAGATTTAAAAAAAAAAAAAGTTAATAAAATAAAACCTTTTTTTATTTTAAAGGGAGGTATTCTCATGTCCCAACAAACCTAGGCTACAAATATATTTGCATAAAAGATTCCCACGATGGATTAAGTCCCATAAATGTGCAGCTTGTACACATGCACATATGTCAAAAGTGCAGAGCTGGCATGTTTCAACAACTTTTCAAAGATATAATGGAATTGGGGTTTATCTTTGGGTTTGGCACGTAAAAGCAGAGGTGTCTTGCTCAGGACTGACAGCTTCTGTGAGGTGAGAGCTAGTAATCACCTCGATTCACACTATTCCCAGAGGAGGAAGATGTAGAGACAGACAAAGGCAGAGAAAGAGGTATGCAGACAGTGAAGCCTTTCTGATCCTTACAGTGTGCAAGAATCAGTAGACCCATGTCAAATAGCTCTTAAATCTCGAGTGTTTAACAATTGAATCACCTTTCAAAAACTGCTTCTACTATAAATCTGTGTTTCAGTGGTAAATGTATACATGCAAAATCAAGTCCTAATACCAGAGGAGGAGAGCAAAATTGATATCAATTTAACTTATCTTTGGTTTTAAAATAACTAGTTAAACAGAAATTTCTCTGGTTTGGACCTACAGTTTGATCTGTGCTTGTTAACTTGTCTATTAATGTACCACAGTGAAGACTCAAGGTGCTTTCAGACCACAGGGGACCAATTCTGTCATTATAACCATTCGAGGTATTTCACCTATTTTTCCCTTTGCACTGACAGTACTGTGGCAGTTTGCAGGGCTTATAACTACATTTATCAGGGTTTTTTTTAGCTCCTGCTTCAGATTAGGTACTTTCACAGCTCTAAACGGACTCTTGAGTGACATAGGAAAAGACAATGTGATTGGTCCACTCGTAAATGTACGTTAATTGGTCAAACAAACTGATAGCTCCTCCAGCACTCGCATTATAAAAAGTTCAATCATGTTGCTAAAAGAGAAGTTACTAGACTATCACCATAGTCTACTACGATGTGCTTTTCTATGAAAAAAGTAGGCTTATCTGTTATATGAATCTTGGCTCTACTAACTCCTTCTCCTTCTCCTTCTCACTTGCATAACCGTTGGCACAATGTTGTGCAATCAGCATTACCATGGTGGTGTGAAAGCAAACACATAGGTCCTCTATAACTGACCCAGAATGGGACTAACAAGCTCTAAAAAAAACTCAGAAAGTCTTCATATTTGGTTTGAAAATACTTAATCAAAACATTTGAAAATACTGATTGTAGATTTTTATTTTTTTTAAATGATGGGCAATACAAGAAAGTTGCTCTGTCACTTGAGTTGAATCTGTCGTTATAAAATTAAGTAAAATTGTTTAAAGCTTAAGAAAATGTAACACACTCTTCCCAAAGAATAGCAGTTCATGTTTTGGAAATTTCACAAAACTTTCTTCTAAAGAGGATTGAGTAGGTCATCAAATAATGTGGAAGTACTTTAAAAAAAAGATGAATTTGAAATACTTCAAAGTGATACACTGATAAATCAGTTAATACTGATAGTGTGCAGCAATGCACATCCTTCTGTTATCTCTTTACAAGAGACTTCCTTTCTCTGGTTGTTTGAATCGACTTGCATCTCCCACACAAGCCCATCATGTATCTACACATTTACATGCCTGCTGCTATACTCTCGGCCCTTCTCTCACTTTGCAAACTGTAAGTGCTTGTGATCGCTAGATATAGCAGCATATCTATCAGGTGAAGTCGGGGAGGTCAGCAGTCGGCATGCATTATTTAACAGGCAGAGACAGAGTGGTGAACTGAAGGTCGGGACCTAATTGAGGGGGGACCTGATGCTCTGTGAGGCTCAGCTCAGAGACAGCAGTCGCCCCCCTCTGGCTGGGCCGAAGAACTGCAGGCATTGATTTAAATCTTCAACAATCGTTACATGGAAACATGGAAATAATTCAACAGATGAATGCATTCTGATTAAATATGACTAAATCTACCAAATGTATATGGTAAAAATGCTTAATGACTTAACACTACTTGTCATAGTTTAGTTAAAGGAATCAGAGAAGACATTCTGGACACGTAAACATTCACCCCAGGTTGTTTTACACATTTTAAATATTCCATACTTCAACAAC
The DNA here is from genome assembly GCF_001649575.2 of Kryptolebias marmoratus. NCBI lineage: Eukaryota > Metazoa > Chordata > Actinopteri > Cyprinodontiformes > Rivulidae > Kryptolebias > Kryptolebias marmoratus. The sequence goes on from NC_051434.1 coordinate 15,634,620, forward strand.
ACATTCAGCCCTCAGCAAGGATATATGTGTAGGTACTAGCACATGTGGGTTATATGAACATTTTTCTAAGGTTTTCAAGTTTTCCACATTTGCTGCACAGGTTTTTGTTATTTTATTGAAAGTCTTTTACTTAATAAAAGAACCTCGTGCCTGATGTCAACCTTGGCTAAATAATGGCTATGAAGTCCCAAAGCTTTTGCTGCAGTGATTAGAGTAGATGTTTCTTCTTTTCAAGGAGACATGGGAGAATCAAGGCTACTCTTTGGTACACAAAGGTATGAGTCCAAATAGATTAAACAAAGCACTTCTCATTTCTGGAGAACAAATAGAAATATTTGCAAGTGCATATGAGGATAGGGTGTGTGGTGTGGGGTGGGGGGGTGGGGGTCTGTGGAGTTATCAGTAGTCAGTATCTTACCTGAGAATCAGAGATTTTTATTTTGTTTGTTTCTTTGTTTGTTTGTTTGTTGTTTTGCTTTAGTGGAGGAATCAAACTAATAAACTGCTGTGACTGGGGCCTGTTGCAGAGCACATGTCAACAACCCAAATAAACTCAAACTTCAAAAATTCCATGGCAATTTAAGCAAAAAAAATATTTCATAAACCTTTTATACCACATCACTTTTGCATCAGGCGGTTATTTACATCAAACTCTTTGGTATTTTTACACCAGGCTTGCAAACTGTGATGCTTATAGTGTGAGACGAATATAGTCACAGTTTCACACTACGGCTCTGCAATTAAACAAATTCTTAATATCTAGAAATTTTTTTTCTTTTTTTTTTAATATGCAGGTAAGTAGAGTCAAAGTCAGGTAGGCTGACATTCTGTTAAAATATTAATAAACTGTGGTTAATTAGAGTTCACTTGACTTTTAGCAGTGATTCTCTGGCTACACCTGCAAACCAAAAGCATGCATGTTAGGTTAATTGGTCACGTTTAAGTGAGAGTGTGAATGATTGCATGCCTCATTTGTCTCTGTGTCCCTGTGATGGACTGGTGAGCTGTCCACGGTGTGCCTCTTGCCCAATGACTACTGGAGAAAGGTACCATCTACAAGCAGGTAAAGCTAATTAATGGATAGATGGATGGACTCAAGATGTGCATTTGCTTTGACAAATGTGATTATTATTGAGCAAGAAATAATTAAACAATCAAGCTTCAAAGCAGCTCTGAAGAGTTTGGCAATATTTTGCTCCAAGGCTCTCCATTCAGTTGTGTGATGGAAATTTACTATTAAGAAAACAAAAAAGCATGCCATCTTAAAGAGGTCTATAAATATAGGACTACAAAGTAAAGCAATAAAATGTGACATATTTCCAGCATATTTTTGTATGATTTACAATTAGAATCAGAAACTCTTTATAAATCAGCATCTATCAAGAACTCTTAGCTGTCTCTAAATATGTAAAGTCACTCACTATGTTCACCAGTAGCTTGACTGTAGCACAAATATTTTTTGTCAGCCACAAGGCATTTCAACAGGAATATGTTTAATAAATTGTCATTAAAAAAGTGTCAAAAGCTTAAACTCAACATTATTTTAAAAGAAACCAAAAGAAGGTCAGAAATGTCTAAAAACAGCTTTTGTGAATACACTATTTTAGTTCAGTGACCCTAACAGCATTCAGTAGAAACAAAGGAGGACTGATTTTCTACCTTCAGTAGCAGCAACACGAAGGTTCAGACTTTAATTAATTTTAGTTGTTAACACACCATAGCGAAACCTAAATAGATTCAGAATGCTGAAAATGGAAGTACTGTAAAAATGTTATTTAAATAAAAAAGCTGTAATTTCTCAGAAAATGTATTAAACACTGCCACATGATGAAACAGGATTTTTTTTTTTTGACTGACTTATTTTTTCTATCCACAATCCATGTGAAAAACAGCAAATAAAAAGGGGTTAAGACTCTTCACTTAGTTACACATACTGAGACTCTTCATGTCTGGCTGATTAATCCTGCCGAGATGATAAAAGACGAGTGCATGTAATATCCTGTGTTTGTTTTGAGAATCTCATAAACCCAATCATCATATCCATTGGTCATAATGAATATTCTGTGGGACTCTGCAGCATTTTCACTTGCTGAAATTACTAAAAATGAGTTCTGGTTATTGTCTCCACGTGAAGCACATTGTGTATCAAGTGAGGAAATGAGCACAATGATGAAATTGGAGTTTCAAGGTTTCTAGTAAATATTATCCAAATGTGGGGAAAGAGATAGATATGGAAATAGAGGGGGGAAAACTCCTCTAACTTTCTGTTACGGGTGAACTGAAAATAAAAGGTAGATACAGAAAGAAAAAATATTGCATTAATTATAAATGAGGGGTGAAGAGTTTTGTGGCAGTAAAAGAGCAGGAGAGGTCAAGTAAAGAGGAAGGATATAAGAGAGTGCGAGCAGAAGGTGAGGCGAAAAGAGGGGGAAGAGGATAAAGCATAACTTAGAGGGAGGGTTAGATGGTCTCAGGGGTTGTTAGGTTTAATTGGGCCTCAGGCTCCAGGACACGCTGCGACAACATCAAAGGTCAGATATACATCAAGCGCTGCTGGGAAATGTCGAATTACATAGAGGGGGTTGCCAGGCAGACGGACAGAGATGGAGAAAAACCACTGGGGACATATACGTTTAGGTGGAAAAGTCTAACTTTTCCAGATTTTATGACTTGGTATTATGCTGTTATCAGAAAAGAGGTAAGGAAACATGAAATATTCTTTAAAAAGAGGCTGACGTTACACACGCATCGTGGTTTGAAATTGAATCGGACATTATTTACTTACAATTTGAGCATCCCTACATATGATGACTTGATACGATTAAATCAAGACTGTATGCGATAGATGAACAAAGCCATTAAGGGCTCACCAAATGGTTTGCTGTTTTAAACCCTTTTGAAGCAGTACAGCTATCAGCATCTTTATTAAAACCAGACTTACAACCCCCCAAAAATGCAAATGACAACGGCTTCAGAATCCCATCTAAGCACCACTATAGACCAAACTTTGCCTAATCAGCTGTTTATTTCCTGACGCCATGAAAAGCAGATGATCGTGTAATTGGCTGTGTGTGTTAAAGCGTCTGTTAGCAAAATATCTCATGAACCATGTGACAGTTTTTATTGAAACTTAGAGCGAGTAATGATGGGAAGTACATAAACAATTCCTTACCTTAGGAAGTCAGTCCAATTCAAGATGGCCACCACAAGGAAGCAATCCTAGCAAACACAAAAGTGGCCATAACTCAGTCAATTTACCAAAAATTGATCTAAAATTTGGTGTGGTACTAACCATGAGTGACCCACAGCACATGTTCCGAGTGCTAACTGATCACTCAAAATCTTGCAGTATTGCATGAGATCAATCATAATAACATTTAGATGTTAGATTGCTAACATTATAGGTTTTGATCCAAATAGCCATAATTATGTAATTTGTCAGTTTTACAGATATTGAGCAAAGAATTGATGAGGTTGTAACAGAGTGTTCTCCAACATATACTCTGAGCGTGAGATCTCAAATAACTTTGTTTTTCTTTTTTTCTAGGTTTGACCAAAAAATGGCTTCAACCCTGTCATATCCTAGCATAAGATGATCTTAGCTTAAAAGTCTGGCACGAAATGCAGCCGGCAATATGCATTCCTCCAAAGAATGCTGGGTCAGTATTTGGTTTTATTTTTCAAACAGAACAGAAGGTGGACAGTTTTAAGACAATAAAAGCTCAAATGAATGTGACAAGCTACATGTGTTTTTACGCTGCAGAAACCTGAAAAGTCATATTTTGAAAGCATTCAGAAAAAGGCAGACAATTAAGTCAGCAAACTATTCTACAACTTTGTTTATAATTAGCAGGTAATTTAATGAATCATCTATGTTTTTATCATAGTTTAAAGCTTTACAAATCACATCAACTAAGTGGTGAGTGTATACGAAACATTCAGTGAAGATAATTAAAAGAAGAGCAAAATGATCCTCACCACAGAGATAATTTCAGCTTCTTTTTATTAACAAGGAGACTCTCTCAATTTCTGATGAGCCTGATGAATTTGATTGAATTAAACTGGCTGTAATTAAATTAAAATTTAACCTATTCACATTTTACGTAGTTTCACAAAATGACATTTGTTGCGGAGTGGTGCGATAAAAATTAACAACTCTAAAGCATTTTCTGCTGTATTTGCATCTCTTCTCCACATGCAAAGTGCATGACTTTTTTATAATATACACTTTTCTAAATGGAAGTTTATAAAAATTTCCATTTTGGTGGATTTATGTAGATTTGAGATACAAAGTTTTGAGAAGCACTGCCGTAGAAACCACTTATTATTATTATTCTTACTTTTTATTTTACCACAACAACAAAGGAGTTACTCACATTTTCCCCTTTTTTTGGTACATGTCTTGCTATATCCTATTTTTTTTTTTCATTAAAATTTGATTGTGTGCTGAAAAATGTAATAACCGAGAGTAAATTATAGACAATATCTAAATAAATAAAATATGTTAAGATACTTTGTTATTGTGGACATTAATGCTACCTAGTGGTGTAACAAAAGTGTAGTAGCATTTCTTTTCATTATTGTCTGGAAGAAATTTTGTTTTCCAAATGAAAAATAAATCTATTATAATAATTGACTAGGTACACCTTCCTAGTACTGGGCTGTACCCCATTTTGCCTTTAGAACCACCTTCATTCGTTGTGGCATATATTCAACAATGTGTTGGAAACATTCTTCAGAGATTTTGGTCTATGTTGATATTTCTGTTCCATCAAATTCCAAAACTGCTCGACCGGATGGAGATCTGGTGATTTTTGGTGAGCCTGTGTGAATTTAAGCTTAAGTTTTTTTGTTCTTAGTTGACAGGACTGGCACCTGGTGAGGTCTTCTGCTGCTGTAGTCCATCTGCTTCAAGGTTGGACATTTTGTGCATTTAGAGATGGTATCCTGCACAAGTTGAGTGGTGATTTGATCTATTGTTGCCTTTCCAACATCTATCTCAAACCAGTCTGCCCATTCTCCTCTGACCTCTGGCATAAACACAACTGGCACTCACTGGATATTTCTACATTTTTAACCATTTTCTGAAAACCCTAGAGATGGTGGTTTGTGGAAATTCCTGGAGACCAACAGTTTGGGAAATTATTAGACAGTCCATCTGGCACCAACAACCATGCCACTTTCAAAGTGAATTCAGTCCCCTTTCTTCTTCATTCTGATGTTTGGTTTGACCTTCAGCAAGTCATCTTCACCATGTCTATATGCCTAAAGGCACTGAGTTGCTTAAATGTGATAGACTGATTAGCTGTTTGTATAACAAGTAACTAAACATGTTTACATAATGAAGTGGCTGGTGAGTGTATAGTCAAAGTGTAGACAAGGGTTAATTGAATAAAATGAAGCATCATAAATATCTATACAAATCTCGACTAGCATCACATCTAAGAGTTGCTTAGCAGTCAGTATGGAATGGAAAATCTGTGTTGTAATGTAAGATACAAGTATAATCCTATCAAAAAGCTTGTTTTTTGTTCGAAGCCTTCTCTAAAATTTTCAAAAGTCAAATTTGAATGTGGAAATTATTCTGTTTAGCTTGAAGAACAGGATTGTCTTCAGCTCTAGTGTGGCAGGTTTCAAACAGCTGACGCTTTTTAAGATGTTTTTTTTTTCTTCTTTTTTTACAAAACTGATTTTCTGGGTTTAGCAATAATCTTCAGTTACTGTATGGCAGTGGTGTCTGATCCTGGTCCTGGAGAGCCACTATCCTGCTTGTTTTAGTTGTTTCCCTGCCTCTCAGCAGGTCTTCAAGTTCTGCAGCAGCCTGTTAATCACTAAGTCATTCAAATCAGGTGTGTCACAGCAGAAAAACATCTAAAACCTGCAGGACAGTGGCCCTCCAGGACCAGGATTGGACCCCACTGCTGTATGGTAATAAACGTGGAATACAAAAACCTGCACCTTAAGAAATATGGCAAAAATATCTACCTAATATATTAGTACAATGGGCGATTTCAGTAATAGTTTCTGTCATGGGCTGTATTTTAACCTGTTACTGTGGTACACAAATGAAAACCACTAGAGGACTTTTATGACCCACTCCCTGAGCAAATAAGATAAACTCAGCTTACCATTTGAATGGTGATTAACTGTTGTCACAGATATAGTTGAGACACTGACACGTTAGTGGCTCTCAAGTGGATAGCACAATGGTTTTAATTGAGAATGACCTTCTAAATTACTTTTGTGTCAACCATATGAGAGGCGAGAGCGTGTGCGTACGACGATAGGTGTAGAAGCACTTCTCGTGTGTATGTGCACACAATGTAAAGTCAGTATAGAGGAGGTAACATCAGGATTAATCCAAACTGAGACCCTCTGATAGACTTCATGTCAGCTTCATCCCCTGCTTCATTACTCCCGCTGACATACACACCGAAATGCACCAACAAAAACACACACACACACACTGCCTGCTGCTGTCTACTATGGAGCTTCATAGGACTGGCAGAGTGAGCACAGCAGGGAGAAGCACTGTCGTTGTGAGGAATAGAGATGAGACTGATTCTGCCTTTTATTCACTATGATGAAATCAATCATTTCTCCCAGATGGCCCTATGATTTATTAATAGCAGGGGTCTTGGGATTGTGTATATAAAAGTACATGTTGTACACAATCATATAGAGCCTTTGCAACTATGACTTATAGTCAGTGGTGTAACATGACATTGATGGGATCCTGTGTAATGTACGTATATATTTTTCTTGTCAAAAAGAAATTTGTAGGCATGTCAGGCTCTGAGAACATAACAGAAAATATGTTGCCCTCATAATGTTTACAAAGAAAACTAAAAAGGAACCATGTAGGTGTTTAGACAAATCAATATTTTTAAGATCTAATTTTTTTTAGCATAAAAATACCTACACAGTAATGCAAGTTAAGTTGGGAAAAAAATTGCTTTTTTGTTTAGTTTTTTTCTTTTAGAAAAATGGGGGGAAAGTGCTGAGCTGTTAGTGCAGTATTACCAGATTCTGAGAGTGCCGTGAGTAAAGGCCAACTTTCATAGATTTAAGTCAAAACATATCCTATAGTTAAACCACACACTGTTTGACCGTATTACAATGCTTAATATTTATAATATCAGGATTTTAAATGCTGTTTGGACACTAAATCAAATCAGTTGTGAAGTTAAGATCCAAAATCTTAAGGATCAAATGGCTTGCAGTGATATTTTCCTGTCGCACTAAGCAGTGCTGAATTTTAAGGATGTTTTTTTTTTTTTTTTGCCCCCAGACAAAGTTCATGCTTTGTTTGACTTCTTTCTATATGGCCAGGAAATTACACAGACATGTCTTACAAGCTGAGGGCACCCTAAAGGGCATGAAAACCTCCATATATATATTTGAGAACATGTCTGTTCAATCTAGTTTTGTTCCTGGCATTTTAAAGAGATAGTTCAGATTTTTTTTTTTTTTGTCTTTCAAAGTGGGAGCAGTTTGTGATCATCAGAAAACAGAACAAATTCTACTAACAACTCCACACAAACCTAAAAAACACCCAAAATAACAAACAAACAAAAAAAAGACATTGCAAAATTCAAGGGAATTTATTATTGTACATTTTTACACCAGGTCACTTTAACATGCGAGGCATTGATACTGAAGACTGCTTGTGTTGAAACCATTATGGCTGATGATTTGAATGCGGATTCCTTTGCAAGTTGCTCTTTGTGCAGCACCATTTTACAAAATGTCAAGTCGGAGAAACTATTGTAAGTGGTTTACAATATTACATATTGGCATTTGCCTAAAAGGTTAAAAAAATTATGTCTGAATTGCTTTACGTTGTCAGAACTTGTTCTGAGATAGGCTCTTTTAAGATTAGCTGTTGGTTAGACTCTCCAGTGAGATTTTTCTTTGATAATCCATACTGCAGTCATTCTGACTGCTGCCTATTGAGGTAAGATACTGACTGCTTGTGTTTTTTTTTTAAACTCAAACTTATTTCAGATGACTATAAAGCTATAAGGCTGTAGAGAGGCACAGGTGCAAAAATTAAAGTAGGCCATAAAACGTTTTGCACAAAATATTGGCCTTAGAAAAACTGACATTTACTGTGGATTCCGGATAAGCCTCGATTTACTTTCCACTTCTGTCACACAGAATCTTCTGAAAACATCAAAATTCAATTTACAGCAAAAGGAAGGTTGTGATGGAACCAAACAGAACAATAAATTTTCTGTTTCTTCTATATTACACAGAGGAGGTCACAGGATCACCTCCTGCCTTTCTGTGTAGAGTTTGCATGTTCTCCCCATGGTAAATGGTAAATAGTGTTCACTTCTACAACCAGTCATTCACCCATTCATCCTCACACTGATGGTGGTGAGCTACATTGTAGCCACAGCTGCCCTGGGGCGGGCTGACAGAAGTGAAGCTGCCATCACACCGGCGCCACAGAGCCCTCTGAACACCACCAGTAGGCAAGGCGGGTGAAGTGTCTTGGCCAAGGACACAACGGCTGACATGGACGGAGCAGGGGCTCAAACCAGCAACCTTCCGGTTACAGGACGAGCCTCTACCTGCCATCCCATGCACACATGGGTTTTCTCCAGGTACTCTGGTTTCCTCCTACTGACCAAAAACATGCATATTAGGTTAACTGGTAACTCTGTGTGAGTGAGGACGTGAATGGTTGTCTGTCTCATTTGTCAGTCTGTGGCCCAGCTCCCTCATGACTCTGCCCAAAAAAGCGGGTAAAGAATATGGATGAATGGATGAATTTTATAGACAATTATTACTACCATCATTGCTGGTATATCTTACAAAATTAACAAAGAAACGAAAGTAGCATTCTTTGTAAGAAGTTCGTATCACCCAGTTTAAACAAAAATCTCATGCGATCAGTTAGCACTTATGTGGGGATGTCTCTGAGCTACTATTACACCAAAATTGAAATCCATATTTGTAAAATTGACAGAGTTACAGCCATATCTGTGTTTCCCAAGGTTGATTAGCTGCGGTAGCCATCTTGAATCAGGTTGACTCCAAAGCTAAGCAGCTGTAGATGCACATTTAATTATTAATTTCTGAGCTTTTCATTAAAATGTTATGATTTATTTTGCTAACAGAAAAACACACACAGGCAGTTGATCTGCAACCTTTCATGGCAGCTAGCAACTGTGGTCAAAACTTTTCAAAACTGTTAGTCATTTTTCTTTCCGATCTTCCCCATATAGATTGATTAAATTATATGTTTCATTGATCTCCTCTTCCGTTCTGCTTAATAAAATAATATTGTTTTGTGGAATCCTTTTTTTATATTATTTTCACTTTTCTCGCCAAATGCCCAAATGAACATGCTTTTCTTCTGCTGTTCAGTGAACAAAAAGGTGCTGGTTGTTTCATGTTTTTTTTTTTTTGTTTCCTGTAGTTTCCAGGCAATATGGACATTGAAAAACAACGTTTGACAGTACCAACAATAGAACTACTTTGAAATAATGATAGAAAAATTTGTCTCCTGTTACATACGCAAGATGGGAAAGTAGATGACATCTGTCCAAGAAAAAGGAAAGAACTGTTGCGATGGCAAAGACATATTATTTGATGGGTTTTACAAGAACGTTCGTAAGCTCCGTAGCATGTATCAGATGACATGGATTCATGGGGTGCACTTGCAGAGAACAAAAACTAAACTGTCTTTTACAAGATTTTAAAATAGCTGAGCTTTTTTTGATGGAGTGCAGGCCACCATCCGCTGACATGCTGCAGCTTCACAACTGAATCCAAGCGTTTTATAATACATCAAATACTACAAATGAGACAGAAGCTAGACGTGTCAATGTGATTTCTGCTCCGGCATATTCAATTGTGTAGAAGCAGAACTGGGCACCACTCAACAAAAAAGGGTTCTAGACTCATTTCAGCATAATTATTTTCATCTTGCACTAATATTCAATTTGCCAGTAATATATAGAAGGACTCTGAATTAAATCATTTTCATTCAAACTTCTTTTTTTCCCCCTAAAATGAAACTAGGAACTAATTGAGCTTCTGGAATTTCATTATGAAGCAGAGCCAAGGATATTGATATTTTTGCCTGATATGCAGCTACTTTTTCTCATTTAAATTAGAATTCCACTTAATTCTAAAGCACTATTTTACAGACTCTAGGGTACTATTTTATTTGCTTCTATTAACAGATAAGTCACGGACACTGTTCTTTACCCAGTGACCTCAATCGTTGGGGTTGTCCTACATGGAATATTAGGTACGAGTTATTCAGTTTTTTCACTTTGTATATCTTCTTCGTCAGAGTTGACAGTACAGGCACGCTGCTGGTTTCATGTTAGTAAGACGTGCCACTCCTTTGGAACTGGATACAAGCGGCAATTCAGCGCACAGTCAGACAGCAATTGTATCCTCTCCTTAAGCAAGTCGTCTCTAAGCTGCTGCATTTGGCCCTCGAGATCCAGCAGATTCGCACGGGGTCAAAGTTCACATCCTAGCTGATCCCACGCAGCAATGATTGAAGGGAAAATCGAGGAGCCTGACTGGCATCGGGGTCACAGTTTTTTGATGTATTCCTGTCATGTTTTAATGATAGCAACCCTGTAATGATTTTTGTTTTCTTCACATCTCTTCATTTCTTCAACCTTCTACACTTCTATGAATAAAATAACAGGAAGATTAGAGTTGGGTTTTTTTTTTGCCTCTATGGTTTTGTTTTGGCAATAAATATTTTTTGTGGGGAAAAAGAAAGCAAAAACACGTCATTTTATTTAAATGCACACAAAGTTTTAAGCCACCACTGTAGGACTAATCCCTGAGAAGAGTTTTAGGTTTTGTCAAACTAGTTTACACTAAGATAGCCCAACTTTATTGAACTTGCTTACACTGTCGGTCTTGGGGGGTTTGAAAGTTTTATATTACGTTATGCAGCCAAATGCTCTCACACATAATGTGGTTGATAATTGTACCCACAAATGTATTCAGGCATAGGCACTTTCTGTAAGACCAACACTGTTCATTATGAAACAGGCTCAATCCTGTGGTACGTTTGATAAAAGCAGGAATGCAAGGAAAAATAAGTGAAGCATAATAGATTTCAAACTCCCCCATATCAAACCTAAAAGATTCAGATTCAGAGTGCAGGACGTATAAGCATCCAACTGGAAAAAAATATTCAAATATACAGATAACCTCACCTTTCCATTTTAACTCTATAGAATAAAATGTATACTGGCCGTAAAACACAAAATATCTGTTTGAGATGCTAGTGTACTGTTACTTTAGGGTTACTATGGTATAATAGCTGAGCAATTTCCTGCAGGGCATAGAGGGTGACAGATAGTGTCCATAGATATAAGCTAGTGAAAATAATATATAAGAATTTCTATTTTCAAACAAGTCTCCACCAGTGAAAGCAAAGATCTAAACATGATATTGCATTTCAGACTGCTGTAATTTACACATAAGTGTTTTCACAGTGGGCATTTAGTTCTTTTTTAGGCATCCACAGCCTCAGATATTACCTGAAAGCCGTTCATTGAATCTTAAACTCATAGTGTTTGCAAAACCAACACTTTTAGCACCTTTTTTTTAATTTATTTTTTTACTCTGTACCCTTCAAGCTTCCAGTGCAGCTCAAAATCCTGTCATCTGCCGAAACACTCAGATCACACTGAGGCTGATGTGAGTCTGTGGTAGACAGGAGGCTAAGTGCAGAGAGTTGGTCAATCACTATAAGGGATGATAAAATAATCACCTCATCTTAGCATGCCACGACTAAAGAGATAACAAGATTTTATGAGGACTAGGACTAATCTAAGATACACACATGGAACCAGATGTTAATCTGAAACCTTTTTTGACCTTGCCTTGGATTTTTACCAAACTTTGACTAATAACATTATCTCACGAGATGAGCCTGATACGGCTTAGTGAAGAGTTGTTTATCAGAAAGGAACTTTGACAAAAATTGTCAAAACCTTCAGACAGAGATTGCATTCTTACTCTAGGTCATTCATTTTAAAGCTGTATTCAAATAAAAAGCCAGCTTGGGATTCTGAAACAGCACATGATATAACTATTATCCTCGTCAAAATGTTTCAACTTGTTCTGATATTGTACCAGGGCTGCACAATGTATCAAAACTTTAACATCATCATAACATCTTTAAATGCATAGGCTGCAAGAACTTGGTGGTCTCATAGATATAAATCACAAAATTAATATAGCAAAGGACTAAATAAATCATACCCCATTGTATTTCAAGTACCATGTATATATGTTCTGCGGCTAATAATATAGTTGGTCAATCCAACACACTCTCACTGACCCTGATTTCCACACCTGGTTTAGAAGACAGTGATGACAGAAAGGGAAAATGAGGAAAATGTGAGTTTATCACAATTGATATCATCATCACAATATCAAACAATACAATTGCACATCACAAGTTTGCTAAAATTAATTATGAATACCTGTAAGGTACTCAGAACAAGTAATGATGTGATAACTGGCATAAAAGTGTATTTCAAAAATTTATGCCGAGATAAAATGTCTTTTTTTTATTCACTGTCAAACATAAAAATATTTGCAGCTCAGTCAGAAAATGCCTTTAAATAGCTGTTTGCTGATACTTTTGGCTGCTGTTGGACTGTTTACACCTTAAAAATGAAGATATACTGTATAAAATTGTAAATTAAATTGGGGAAGTACCGAAAGTTCCCATTACTGCAATGACTACGCCTACAATATGCATACAATATACTGTGAAGCAAAACCTCCACCTCAATGTAATTTTTATCATTGATGCCAAGAAAACTTTTTTTCTTTCTTTCATGATTTAGCTATTGCGGCACACTGAAAACAAGTCCATCAAGATGTTATTAAAAGAGAAGTATTTGTTTCAAGTAATAACCATGCAGTAAATTTTTAATGAACAGTGGTTAATTAGTTCCCTCTCGACGAGTAATATGCAGCTATTAAACACAACAGAACAAACTGTCAATGTGCTGCTGTGTGGTTGCAAAGAGTAATTTAGCTTAATCTATATTCAAATTATTGTAAAAATATATTTTGCTCTGTTTGTTACAGTTTAATGAACACAAAGATTATTTACTTAGTATTAAAGTACTAAAGAATAATGACTTCTTCTTAGCTGTATTAGGACCACCAGTAAATGCAGAACACACAAAGTGGTTGCAGGATACTTCTACTGTAGCAGATGGCCTTTGAAACAACTATTTGTTTGTTGAGGCCATTTAATTGTTTTTATTTCATATTTGAGATCTCTTCTGCATTTTTCTATAAAGTAAAAAAAATGAATGGAAATGGAGAAAAGTCTTTGAATTAGTGCACCCAGACACAGTTACTACATTAGATTAGACTAATACTTACAAAAGCAATAAAAAAAATTAAAATTGCTGTCACAGAAAGACACCCCCCAGCACCACCACCACGCCAAAAAAAAGTCTATGACAGAGCGGGGAAAAAAGTACAATTACTATAATAAATATGAAATGTGAGCACCCTACTTTGCTCCACTACACAAGAAGTAATGGCTTAGAGTATTTTGAAAACTGATTCTTAAGGCATACAAAATGAGATCATAGAATATATGGCGTTGTTAAAATTTAAACTACTATATTAAAAAGCATTTCACAGGTTATTGCACCATTAATCTAACACTGAAAGTAACACAACTACTACAGGAGTGGAGGTGATATTTATTTGCGGATTTTTTTCATAGCCGCTTTTAAAAGAGAACATGACAAGACCAACGTACTGTATAATTAAGAACAGGTGAGAAATGAAGAGAAAGAGAGCGAAAACACCGGAAACTGCATAATGCACAGAGAACAGAAAAGACCCTATCCTTCAACTAATCCAAGTAAACAAAAGGAAAAAATGAAGGATTTTTTCTAGTCTCAAGGTTTGAAATTAATGAGGCGAAAAAAATTAAGTAACAGAGGAAAAGAAGCTTCCCTTTTCTTGCGGTTTAGCTTGATAACGAGATGCCAAGATTTGTCTGGCTACAAGTTTTCACTTTCAATCTAAAATGTTTTGACATGAAAGTCATCTCTCCAGTGAGTCATCTGGCAACATTCAAGGATGTTTTCTTCTATTACCAGTTCGTTCTTTTTTCATAAAAAAATTGATAACATCATTGTACATTATGTTCAGGAAGGTCTACATTTTAGGTAATATGTAACTTTGACACTCATACGACTTTTTCCCTATTTTTTTTTACCTGAAAACCTCTTAGGTAATAATGTAGTTTGTACTTCAAATGCAGACATAATAAAACATTTAAAATAAGATTTCTCATAAATGATGCCCTTACAGTCAACCTCAGCTTCAATTGCCAAGACACTTAGGCAGCAGCTCCCAGAGCCTGTAGCCTGTGATTGGTTGAATGAACAAGTTAGTAGTCTAATAAGATCATCATAGTTAATAGATGGTCTCCATAATATTTTAAGCTCAAATTTGGTAAATATAAAGAGAGAGGGCATCTACCCAAGGGGTTTGTAGTAACTGGCTTCTTTTTCTCTCTTTATATTTCACTTTGCTTTTTTTCTAGACTGTCTACCAACAGGAAATGATGTGCTTAGTGTTGGCTTAAGCTATCAATTTTAGCCAAACTAGAAATTCTGATTTAAGTATGCTTATAAATCCCCCTTCATCTTTTCAAGCAGTCATTGGAATGCTTTTATCTAAACTAAAATATTTCAAGCAGATGGACTTGCAGCCTGCCCAGGATGTAGGAAAGTAGAAACGGGTAAAGAAAATGAATGGATGGATATTAAATAAATAGCTTTAAAGTCTGCATTTACAGTCCAGTTCGTACTGTTGGTTGTAATGTTTTGTGATAATTCAAAAGGAGAATAATTATCATAATCCCTATTCTTGCAAAGACTGCTTTTTATAATTGCATTATAAAATAATTAATCTTGCACATTAGTATATATTCTGAGTATTATTAGTTTCATAGTAGGGAAATAAAAAAATATCTCTTCTTACAAATTTACTGCGTAATTTTAGACAAGTTTGATGTGACTGCTGTGTCGAGGGGCAGTCATATTCTGGACATGGTAGTCAAGAAACTGCAAGACCTACCTTAGGGAGCTGAAGGTGTAGCCATAACATCCAAAGTCTAAACTCAAAATAATCCTTACTGAATTCAAAATGAGGCAGGACTCCAGAATATGACTGACAGCAAAGACAGGGTAGGTAAACACACAGGCTAATAACAGGAGAAGGGAAGGCAGGGACTATAAATAAACTGGGGCAGACAAGACACAGGTGAAAACCATAAAGACATTTACAGGGTCAGACCTTTGACGTAAAAAAGATGGACAAAGCAAATCCAATAACTTTGTCCAAAATTGAAGCCAAAATGTCTAGTTTATGAATGATGCCTTATTGTGTTTTTGGAGCCGGAGTCTGCGCACTAGTGACTAGTGGAACTGTACCACTGATACAAAATTCCCACTCACACACCAGTTGGAAAACAAACTCAGTTTAAGAAGTCAAATTACTAACTTCAACAAGTGCAAGTCAGTCTGCTTAGTTCAAACAGGGAGTTTTACTTGTTTACTTCAAGAACTCCCTCATGTTATCTCTATTCATTCCTTTTTCCTGTTGTTTCTACCACTGTTCCACAGCACTGATCCTCCTTCCCATTTTGTCCATCACTCTTCATCGTTAACATGTTCATGGAAGGTCAATTGATCTGTTTCGGGACTTTGGGAAATGCTTGAACTGATTGCTCATGACAGACGCGGACAGACTGCTTGCATGCACGCAGACAATGGGCCCTTCACTTTATCAAGGGAGGCAGATAAACAACTCTGGATCGGGTGAAGAGACAAGGTGGGGAAGTTAAATGTGCTGCTCTAAATGTCTTCACACATCGCCTGTTAACTGGTGCTGAATAAGGGCATCTGTCCTTCTCGGGGAGATCCTAGAGTGTGGTGCTCGCGTGTGAGTTGGTGGGTGCAGTTATATGGAGGCAAGTATGACCTTTGAGGACTTGCTGTGTTTGCAGGTCTTTTCTTTGCAAACAAAATGCATCAATTAATTAAGAGGTCAATTACAAAAATTCATTGCAGTAACCGAGTCTGTCTGATCTGCATCTGAGAACAGTGAAATAAAGTGGAGGAGGAATTAAATGCTACAGCAAGTATGCTAATGTTTGATTTATGAATCTGCTCTTCTGCAGTTTACAATCTGCACTTCATTTTACTGATTATAGAGCACAGATAAAGCTTTATTACTAATGCTTTTAAACCTACAGTGACAAAGTACTGTATGTAGAGAGAAGCTTTGCACAACCACTGAAATAGGGAAATAGGCACTTTTCAATGTGTTTAACAAAAATTAAACTAAAAAGACTGAAATGTTTTCCACTAGAATCATTTTTGTTGACTTACTTCCACTCAACAGTCCTAAAATTAGCAATTGGCATTTCTGGATTTTCTTTCCCAAAAATTAAAAATAACAAAAAAAAAATAATTAGAAGAACTGATCATGATAAGGCCATAATTAAAAACTTGACCACACCACACAATTAGGAGACAGAACTGGAAGTAGCAGAGATGAAGATGTTGAGGTTCTCCTTGGTAGTGACAAGGATGGATAGGATTAGGAATGAGGTCATCAGAGGTACAGCACAGGTTCAACAACTGGGAGATAAAGTTAGAGAGGCCAGACTGAGAGGGTTTGGACATGCCCAGAGGACGGAGAGTGGGTATATTGGTAGAAGGACGTTAGAGATGCAGCTGCCAGGAAAAAGACAAAGAGGAGGTATGGTGAAACAGACAGAGAGGACTTGGATGTTGTTGGAGTGACGAGGGACGACGCAGAAGACAAAGTCAGATGGAGGAGAATGACTCACTGTGTCAACCCCTGAAAAGGGAACAGTTGAGGCCGCCTTCACACTAAATGACAACCTCGCCAAAATGTTAAAAACAAATGTCTTTTCCAGGGTTTGGTGAAGTCTTAAGGCATTTAGAATATAACCTTATAGCCTAAACTTTTGACAGATACAGCAGAAAGACAAGATTTTTTTCCTCAAGAGGAATGTAAAGCTACAGAATGTTGTAAAAGTATTTTAGTCATTCATTTTCAAAGACAATGTTGTCAAATGTGAACTGCACTCAGTTAACATATTTGAGCAAATCCAACCGTAATAAAACAAACAAAAATGGAAGTAGACCTCATTCATTAGCTTGTAAACTATGTCTTTGATGAAGTTAGACTTGAAAGGTGTCAATTTAAACATAACATAGAAGCTGTATTTAAAAGTCACCTTCATAGAGGTATAATGAAAAAGGATATTTGCAATAAAGATGAAAAGCTTGTCTGTACTGTATGTGTTTATTCTGCTGGAAAGGGGTTAAGTCCCTTTTAGAGGCAACCTCAAATTGCCATTTTTCAGGATGTGACCGCTTGGTTAAACCAGTTCCAAAGATTTGCTGCGTGAATACCAACACAATATTGATCAGTGTCTCTGCAGTAGTAATTACATTTCTGCAATGCCAGCAGTCAATATTTTTATTATTTAGCATAGCCCATCAAATAACCATGTATAACGTTAGAGTTTTCAATTGTAGTGGTGACCCTACAGAGAATCCTTAAACAGTCAGCTACTTTGTGTGTGCAGAACCCATACATTTCAGGTCACTGTTGGGTCACAGTTATTCCTTTAACATAGCATCTATTTTAGAACTAAAGAAAGCAGTAGCAGAAACAAAGTAGTACTTTTGAGGAGTGGTTGTCACATTGTTGATTTGTACTCTTGGAGAAACTCCAGGAGTTCTCTTTCTAACTCTACTAGCTTGACGCCAAAGGGGCACACAGGAGGAAAGGTGCATAAGAAAGTTAAAAAAAAAGACAAATTGCAGAGAGGGTCAGGGACAAGAGACGAGAAGAAGGATATCTGAGAAAACAGAGTGGGAAAGAGCAAAGAATGGACAAGGACAGACAGAGAGCTGAGAGCGTGTAAGTGTGTGCATCTACCTTCTCTGCTCTGTAAGGTGACCTCTGCCACACATGTAAGGGAGAGAGAAAAAGAGAAAATGGAGATGGATGGTTTTGTAGCTTTCACTTTACAGTTGCCTTTAGGTCAAATGATGTAGGGTAGAACAGGAGCAGTGGGCCTCATTTAACAGAGATATCCTCTTAAAACTTGCTAATGTCATTTTCACAAAAACATTCCTTTTACCACACCACTGTGCAGCCCAAACAGTGTTACGAACCCTTGTGTTTTGTTTCGTTATTTTCATTAAACAATACTTTAACATTTAAGTTCATTTATCAAATGATCTGTGATTGATCAGGCTATCTTTTGGCCTAACTGAGTTTATATCTGCAACCAAAGTCCACAGGCAGATTGGCATGTTTACTGCCGCTTCAATGGAATCTGCATATGCGTATTAAGGCACCCACCCCGTATCTGGTCTCATATATCAGCCGCAACAATGCCACCCGATGAATGTACAACTTATCTTTGACACCCAGAGCCACCTTCTGAATGTGGTCTCCCACCACCCAGGAGATGAGCAAACCACATTTTACAAAACGTGTTTGTGTCTCAAACCAGAAGCTGGTTGCAACACATCTTTAAGTAATTACAAACCCCAGCAACAATGGGCTTCTATTTCTTTAATCACTTGTTTTGTTAGGAGATCAATTCTAATTAATTTGACTTTTAAAGTGTAATTATTTGTACCTTACATTTAATCCAAGAAGTAAAAAATGTATTAACTCGAAATCTAATCTGACTTTACCCCTGCTAATTAGGAATGAGTAGAAAACACTTTTGTTGTCTTTGTCAACTTATTTTAAAAAGTAAATTTGCAATGAATATGTTGAATATGATCATGAAAAGAGAAAAAAAAAATGTAACGTGTGGAGATAGGAACAATTGACCAATCAAAATCATGGATGAGGGAGGAAAGCTGGCTAAATTTAAATAAAGTATTGTTCAATAAGTAAATTGTTCAGCCTATCAATACTGCTGTTGTGTGATTAAGGAAGGGATAGGTTTGATATTTATCATTGTCCATTTCATTAAATCAGTCTGCAGCAGATGAAGAACCAAGTTGCTCAGGGAGAGACCCTCTTGCTATTCATGCAATCCTTTTTTGATTATTTTCCAAGGACACTGGTTATAGGAGGTGGTCCTTTCACAAGAGTTGACCTCGTATCTCAAAACTGAACCTGGTTTTAGCGTAAAAGTGGAATCTTACTAAGCTGCAACTGATGAAAACTAGTTGGCGATTCAAATTAAGAGAAAATATGTAACCAGCAAGTTGTTTTAAATGAACAATTTTTGAAAATCTTGCCTAATTTTGTGTGCATGGCTGGCAAAACTGCATTCTTGGTCGTGCACATCATTTTGTTGCCCACATTGTACCCACCTCAGTTTGTTTTGTACCCACTTTTGGCAGGACCCTCTTACACTTATGTTTTAATCTGCTAGAGTATACTTCTGAAATGAAGACAGGCAGATATGGAACATATTTCTTAATGACTATCTTTTATCTTACGCCTGGGAATTTGTCTTGTACTGAATGTTTTCTGTCAAAGAAGAGCTTAAATGCAGGTGTCAAAATACAAAGCTAGCTTTTTTGAGACGGATTGGACACACCCACAATACAGTTTAGTTATTTTTGAGAGAAGTTGAAGACATCCACAAACAACCCTGATTATCTTGAGAAAAATTTTCACACAAACTTTCTAAACATGTTCAAACCTCAAGCAACAGATTGTGTGTCTCTGTGACTCACAGAAAGAAATTGAGAACCACCAGTGAACATCACAAGATATTGTGGAGACTCCCTCATGAACACAATTCACCAACTAATCATAGCCCAGTGAGATACCACCTTAAGGCATTGCAGTTGTAGATCCAGTTCAGAAGGAAAGAAGTTTATATGATTCTGAATTAACATTCTCAACCTTTTAAGTTTGTACACTTTGGGAAGTCTTTATTACCTTCATCAGCCAGTCTAACCTGCTCTTGGATGTCTCCTGACACCACATCATAAAGAACTTTCTTCTTTTTTTGTTATTTTCTGTTTCTCACTTTGTTGGACCCATGTTACTCAATTGCTTTCCAACACTAGGTGCTCAGAACTCATGCAAACATTTTAACTTCACGCTACTTTTTTATTGCTTTTGGTCTGAGATTGACAGTTGAGAAGCTGCCCACTTAAGCATGTCTCTTTTTCAACTTTATTTTTCTGCTTTCTACCAAGTAATAAGTAAGAAGTGCATTTTTTTTCTACAACTGCATTCTGATGAAAACAACCCTTACAAAAAAAGGACATGAAGTTCTTGTGTGAAAACTATTTGCATGATTTCCTTCAGTGATCACATATGAAGAATCAAGTACTTTTCTCTGTAAGGGGAGGAAACATAGATCTATATTTATATATTTCAATATAATGAGTTAAATTTTCCTATTGATTTTTATTTTGCATCTAAACTGAATCTTCAAGCTTGTTACAGTTCTCTACTTGGAAAAGTTAAGTTTATATTTTAACCTCAGCCTGCGCAAAAGACTTGCCACGATATGGGAGAATAATATCCAGTTGAAGAACAGCAAACTATGTTGTGTATTTCAAATGTTTACCCAAAAGTAAAACAAAAAAAGATTCTATGGCAGGGTTTATGGCAGCTGTCCCCACTTTTTATGACTGAACCTACTAGTGGACACTTTTGATTGCAACACATGCGAGGAAATTGAAAAATCCTGCAAACATTTTAAAAACATTTTGGAGACTCCCTTGCAAATGCCATTCACAAACTGGTCCCTAACATTCACAGCCCAGTGAGACACTGGCTTTGCTCCTCAGTTCCATGGCAGACCTGAGACTCCTCCCTCCCCTCTTAATGCCATGCATAAAATGACCTAGGCGGAATGAGGGCTTAAAGTTAATTCACCACTATAACATCTCTAAGCCAGCATAACTATAAGTCATAGAGCTGATTTGGTGTTTACATTTAAAATGCGGGCCAAGCATGCAGCAATGTACTCTAACCAACAATGCTGTTGTAAATCTGTTTTTTCATTTGTGAATGGCCAAAGACAATGTAAATAGCCAAACTTTATTTTTTTACAAGATATCTTGAAAAAAAAAAAAAAGCAAACAGCACACGTAGGGATGGGAGGAATGTGTGCTGCAGCTGTGTGGTGTGTGTGTATGTGTGTGTTACTATCCGTCAGCTTATGGTTTACACAAGCTTTTCTAATGCATCACTGCTCTTAGCCTGTTATAGCTTAAAAATGTGGATGCCCTAAAATATATGAAAATCTGCTCCATTCAAGCCTGCAAATCAGCATTTTTGGAACACACACACACAAGCAGACAGAGATGCATGAAAACACACCCCAAATAGTTCAGCACATTCACACGCTTCTCCAGCATAACAAGCCACGCCTGTGCAAACACATGCTCAGAAAGTCTCAATGTGATGACTTGAAATGCCTTTTATGCAAATTGAGGACAGGCCCTTAGCTGATCAAAATCTAGTCTTGAATTTGGTATGCGACTGAAAGGAGGAATGTCATCTTAGCTGGGCATAAGCACAAGTCAGCCCCCCATAAATGCCTCTGCAGACTTTCACTCAGTTTGAAAAGGTTGCTTGGTCAACAAGGGTTTCTCTAGACACTTCTTTCCTTCCATCCATCCCTTCATTTCCTTTCCAGGTCACAGGAGAGCTGGTGCCTATCTGCAGCAGTCACTGTGCAAGAAGTGGGCTACACCCTGGGTAGGTCGCAAATCCATCACAGTGATACATAGAGACAAATGAGACAAACAACCATTCACACTCTAAATCACACCTATGGACAATTTAGAGTCACCAATGAACCTAACATGCATGATTTTGGTTAGTGGCAGGAAATTGGAGTACCCGGAGTAAATGCACACATGCACAGAGAGAACATGCAAACTCCACAGAAAAATGCCCCTGGCAGGAGGCAAACCTGCACCCTTCTTGCTCTTAAGGTGACACTGCCGCACCCTGCTGCCCTATTTCTTTTCTTGTATTTCACAACTACATTTAGAACTACAGCTTTCCTCGAAGAAACACATATCCTATCAGTCTGTGATAAACTTGCGACCTGACCAAGGTGCACCCTGCCCTTCACACAGTGACTGCTGGAGATAGACACCAGCTCCCCATGACCCGGAAAGGAGAAAAGGGTAAAGAAAATGGATGGATGGATGGATGGATGGATGGATGGATGGATGGATGGATGGATGGATGGATGGATGGATGGATGGATGGATGGATGATGGATGATGGATGGATGGATGAAGGATGAATGGATGATGGATGGATGGATGGTGGATGGATGGATGACGGATGAATGGATGATGGATGGATGGATGGATGGATGGATGGATGGATGGATGGATGGATGGATGGATGGATGGATGGATGGATGGATGGATGGATGGATGGATGGATGGATGGATATCATATCACTGCCCCGCCTTGCATACTAAAGTTTTAAATGAAGACTTTTTGTGTGATCTGTTTGCACTCTAAGTATGTGTAGGGGGTGTATCAGCTACCCCAACACTAAACTTTAACAAAATAGCTGTAAAAATTGGCAGACTATTTGCCATTTTTCTGTTTGCTAAAGTAGATTAGCTGTGGCAGCCATCCTAAATCATGTTGACTCCAATAGTTAAACTGTTGTCGCTGTACATCCAACGATTTCATTCTGAGAATTTCACTAAAATCTATTCACTGGTTCAAGAGATGTTTAACAAACAGACAAACAAAGACACACAGAGGAAATCACAGAGCCTTTCATAGCAGCAGGTAATAATGATGTAGGAGAAAATGTGCACATAGTTATAACTGTTGTATCTAGTATGAGTTACTCACACACTGACTTCAACATTCTGCCACATGTTCAACACACGTGACACAAACACTTGTTCTGACAAGGTGTATGCTACAGAATACCTTTTACTTGTGTATAAAACTCTCTTTGATATTCTGTGCGTGGCTGATGGCTGAGGTTAGTAAGCGGATCACATCTATTACCTTGCTAATTCTGCAGCTTGGCCTTTGCATAATAAGATGTGTTTTCTTTGAAAGGGTGAGTGGGGATCGAGGAGAGGGAGATAAGGGAAGAAAGGAGACAAGGTAACTAATCAAAACATGTTGCCAATGACTTAATGAGTCAACCTTGCTATTGTAATATTGGCCTCAGATGGTAATTGTGTTAATGAACTTTTATTTTCAAACTTTGGCTCCTCCCTGCTAATAAATCTAAAATTTATTTTAATTTGTGTCTTCATTAACTCCTACCATATGTGGTAAGCATGATTAATACCACAATTTTGTCTGGATCATATTGTTCGTGGGTATTTATAAAGTCAAAGATGTTACTGCGTGCTGTTGCGTTTGTTTTCATGTTTGCTCATTTTTCTTTGCCTTTTTTTGCAATCCAACTACTTCTGCATAGTTTGTGCTATTTTAGCTTTTCATACATCAAAATGTTCAGCTCATCCAGGAGATGGGTGCCATGAGTATTTATTTATTTATTTTTTTACAAAAATATCCCACAAACACATTGAGATCTCTCCAATTCCTTTAAAATCCAGGACAATCCTTCTTTTTTTGTATATTAGTTTAAACTGTGTGAATTTGTGTCACACAGAGATAATGATTCAAAATGTTCTACCAATGTGAATAAGAGCATTTACTCTTTTACAGATGAATTTGATCAAAGTAGCTTTGATTTTATTATTTTCTTCAACCCCATACACTGCTGAAGATGAAATGTTGAAGGACAGGTGTTTTTTTTAATTATGCATTATGGCATTAACATGTCACTAACCTCCAGTTTTTACTTTTCTTCTTGCTGCTCATTTAAGCTTTGATTTCACCACTTAGGCTTACGTGACACAATTTCCTATTTATGTTTACGCACTAAAAGAGGTAAGCAGTGCACAAGGAGTGCGCTGATTTGGAACAACGAGATCTTTTAATAAAGCCGCTTTGAGTGACGTGATCTGAAGAGAGGAGGCTGCATCAACGTGCTGCAATGTAAGCCTTTCATAGAATGGAAAACTACAAGGACAAAGCTAAGAGTTTTCTATAATGACTTGATCATCAGTGCAAAAATGAATAAAGATTGAAAAAAATAAATCAAGACCAACGATCCATGCAGAACAAAAGCCACATAGTTATTATAAAACATACTTTTTTCAGTGAATAAATATTCAAAATGGTATACAGTATGCTATGCTTTATTGGTAACACATTACCATTATATTAAACATGAGCTCAACATAGATCTGTATTCAATGGAAACTCTTTGACTGTACTCCTTAAGGGTTGGGTGGAATGTGAGGAACTTCACTTTTATTATGCATCTGTTGCTTCATTGCATGCATATTTAAAAACTCCCATAACTATTTTCTTTAAAACCATCTTCAGATCGATACTGACTGCTCTTCCTTCTTTGATGCTGGAGAAACTTGAGGCCATTTTTTTTTCTGCAGTGGCAGTTTACAGAGCAGTTGCTGCCAAGGTCAACTCATAGATTGAGACACCTTTTCTCTGAGCAGTTTGAATTTCATTATGTTGGGTGGTCAAGGGAGCTCCAGCAGCTGAATTTACAGTTAAAAAAGACTGACACTTTAGTTGAGGGAAACCAGCCATTTCCAAACACACTAGAGGCAGAGACTGGTTGAGTGCAGCAAAGGCAGGAACACAGAGGGCATACCTTTTTTGATGAATAAAAAAAAAGTACACAGTGCTGAGATGAAAAAGTGAGCACTTTTAATGACACGGCCGAAACTGAAGGAATTTTTTTTTGCAAAAAAGCAACTCTGCTGTGGAGTCATTTTAAGTTTATAACAAAATTACAGGTTAACTCCTCAGCCAAAGCAGCCCGGTGTTTCTTCACCCCTTTTATGTTACATCATGACATTTTTTATGAAATACATCGTATTCTGAAAAATATGACACATTGTAAAATTTTACTTCCCTTTAAAGGTGAGTAAAGCCAAAATGATTGCAGACAACAGATCACAGACTAACTAATCTTGCTGTATAAATAACAGAAGACCTCTACAAAAATACCCATCTAATGCAAACATTACAGCAGTGGGAAGATTTGTAAAATATCAATTGCGAGAACTTTGAAGTTGTATTAAGACGACACAAACCTGCTTTGGAACTGGTCCTGCTCGGACTTGCCTTTAGCTTGTCTTCTTCACAAAAAGTGTATTGTTGCCAACTAATTCTGCAGCCAAATAGTGTATTGAGCAATTTCTAGTGCAGGTAAGATATTACTAAAGAGAAAAAAAAGAACTCCACAAAACACCAATTCTAAAAATCCAAACTTTTCCTTTAAGAGACTTTCGAAATAAAGTATTACTTTACTTTACTTTACCCGATGTGTGCTGTTTGTGTGGATAAAGTAGATACGTTCCTGTTTCTGGTCTGGTATATTTACATATGATAGAAATTCACACCAGTTTGGATCATTAAAACTGTAAAAATTGAGCACTTTTTTTAGGTAAACACCTATGATAGCTGGGCAAACCCAATACTCTGAAAAAGAACTTGATTTACAGCAATCTATTGATAAAAGTGTTGCTTTATCACAGAAATCTTTCCCTTTTTTATTTTATTATTTCACATATTTATCACAGAACTGTGGCCTTCAGTGTGTTGGATGTCTATTAGCTTTTCCTGACCATAATTGCTGCCATCACTATTAGTACTCTGATGCATGGTGCTAACATGCTGTTGTTGTTTTAGCTTGTTTTTCTAAATCATGACTTAGCTTTTTGGTTCTGATCCACCTTTTGTTTTGTTTTGTCTTTTTCTGCTTTGTTGATGTGTTTCCCTAATGGAAATAATCATTTATTGTTCATCTTATAAACAGACTCTGCAGGCTATGGCTTTAAGCAGACCATGTGCTTTTTTGTTGGTTTGTTTTTTTGGTGTGTGTGTTCGTTTGGTTATTCAACATCCTAACCAATTATATTTTTAAAAAGTACAATAAATACATAGGGAATGTATACACTGAATGAAAATAAGTACATTTTGAGGTCTCCAGAACAGGAAACATGGCGCATATTTTGCCAGCACGAAAAGGGTGTCAAAGGTTCAAAGGTAGGCATATTCAACATGATGTGTTCATTCCTTTTCTTTTCCCCCACAATTCCTGCAGACTGTAGACGTAGTATGGCAATCAGAGCCTATGTGAAAAGAAGGATTTTCACAAAGCAGCACAGCAGGATGTTATGTACTATTGTGATGCAAAGCTTCAATACAGAGAGTACAATAAAGAAAAAAACCCAAAGGAAAAGATGAAATTTCATGCCCCGTGCTTCCATAGCAGCCAGGATGAAATATATTCTGTTTTGGCCCCCCCTTCAAAACACAATATTTGAAGAGGATAAAAGGTTTAGCAACTTTTTTCTTTCTCTTTTACTTTTCCTTGTTCTATTTCTTTTAGTTCCTTTACAAGACAGATTAACATAACTACACACACGCATACACTCACAAAGACACACATTATAATCCTTGAGCAGATAAAAGGGCATACCCTGGACAGGTTGCAAAGCCATCAAAGGGCCATATAGAGACAAATGAGAAACACACATGATCTGAAAATCAAATATATATATTTGTGACGATTTTCTAATTGAAATGCTTTTTTGTTTGCTATGAAAAAGTCCTTCCGATCTGCTCTGATGTGTCCCGATGTCAATAAGTTTGCAGCAGATCCTTTTTAGGGAAATCGCCCTGACTCAGTGTGTCTCTTAATGATTTTGCACATTAATGTTTTTTTTATTTGTATTTTTTCTTTGTCTTCTCTTACATCATCACTTCTGGCCAGCAGCACACAAGCTTTGCCACTTTGGTGTTTTATTGTTTCTTCTTTTATTGTTTAAGCCCATCATAAGCACAATCTTCTGTTTTGTTTCTATTCTTGTCGATTCAATATGTTTCAGATGTAAAATCAGTCAATCAAACAACCAAACAAACAAAGAGACTGAAGTAGTCACTGAAAATGGCAGTGCATCTAATCTGAAAGATATTTCGAACTTTTTATTTCTTTTATACTTTTGTCACTGCTGCAAGGATGATGTCAACAGTTTTTGACACACTCAGATGTTTAAAAATGTTGCCACAGTTACAATTGGATCATTTTTAATTACAGATTGTAAATGAATTTTCCATTTATAGTTTCTTCTGAACATTTTTGGTATCTAACTACTTTCCACATTCTTTCTGTTATTTTAACCATTCATGTATCAAAATATCAGCTCATTCAGTGAATGGGTGCTATAACGTTTGACATTTGTAACCTTTTATACTTTTTAAAACATTTAATTTTATTTTATTTTTTTTGGTTTCATTGAAGTGAATGGTGATTTGAAACATAAGCTAATTTTAGCTCGTATTTTTTTAATTATCTACTGTTTTGCTAAGTTTGAGTTCTAATACCTGTTTTGTTCTTTATAGTTTTTAGCTCCTGTTTTCCTGGTTTTAGCTACAGTCATGCTCATTTCAGCTTTCAGTAACTTTGCTTATATTAGCTTATAGCCACTATTTAGCAAATCAAACTTTTTAGCTCATTTTTGTTTTTAGCTTTTGTTTTACTGGTTTTAACTTTTAACTAATGCTTACCTGAATTTAGTTTTAGCTATGTTTTCCAAATTGTAGGTTTAGGTTACACGTTTTTCTAATTTAAGCCAAGCTTGTAGCCTCCCTTTAGCTAGTTTTCATGTCTGATCTGCTTGTTTTAACTTTGTCAGTTCATCCTTCACAAGACATTTTCACAGAAAATGCTAAATGTTTAGCTCAAAACAGGCACAGAATTGAAACCTTTGAAAGGCTCACAAATCTCCAAGGCCTTTGCTGATAGTGGAGGAGGACAGTGGACTAACAGCACGAAACTGGTCAATAAGTCAATAAGTTCTGCTTGTGGGTATTTTGGTGCTTACTTAAAAGTCCAACATAAAAATCCTCACATTAAGCAGCCAGTACGTACAAATAATAGGAGTAATAGGTTTAAGATTATATATCAGACAAAAGCAGGATTTCTGTTCCAGAATATGTTAAATTCACTCTTTTCCACAAGAAATTAGATAAGCTACAGCAGAATCACACATTTGTCCCCGTCTTATCAAATTAGGCTGATTACAAGCAATTACTGGCTCTTACTGATTACACTGAGTTATTGCTTAATCATCAGCCACCAGCGAAAGGCAAAAGGTGGGAAATAATGTTTTAACTCACGTTCCTGCATGTCTGCTTTTGTGCATTTGATTTTTTTTCCCCCAGAAACTCTCAAAATACAGGATGAACTCTCAGAAGGTAAATATTGGATGTACATTTACAACAAATTAACTTTTTTGAGTCAAACCATTTTAACACGGTCACCACAGCTAACTGAGCTTAAAAATATTGCAAAAATAGTTATAACCAGTTTTACAGATATTGTGCTAAAACTTTGTGTGGTAGTAGCCGAAAGTCATCCTCCAACACACACTCTGATTGACAACAGATCTTGCAAGATCTTACATAAGATTATCCTGAGCAATATGCACTCCTTGAAGGAATGCTAGGCCTTTAATCGTCTTTTTTGACTTTTAAGTGTTTTAATTGCACCTTCTTGTCTTCTTCCTAAAAGTCCTCCACTGCAAATATGATGCTATTAGCCTCCAGCTGCTACTTTTTTAATGTGATTATGACCATGACAGTAGCAAAAGAAACTCTGCAGTTCCTAAAATTAAGAAAGGGTTAGTGCTAAGTGCTCTAGTCAGCTTTAGTTTTTAGACATTTCAAACTCTTGAGGCTGTAACATGTATAAGGATTATGTTTATATCAGGATGTTTTGCAGTTTGACAACGTTCATCTATTTTACGTCTATTGTTCAGGTTGAGAAGTACGCTGAAGAGCAGAAAAATAGGAAGATTCGAAAAGATACTTAGATTGCACAGTAAACATCAAGAAAGACGACAAGACAAGAGTGGAGACGGACAAAGATTCGAGAGCGGGACAGTTTGTAAGAGTAAATTAGGTCTTGTCATGGTCTCTTTAAGGCCAGCCAAAGTGGGGCAATTAGTGATCATTAGTGAGATTGACAAAAACAACAACACAGGAGGATAGGTAGGTCAGAACCAATGAGATAAATGTACAAAAATACTTTGATTTAAAGAAAAAGTAAAAAAAAATAAATAAAATAAAATCCTTAATCTAGATTTGTACAGACTGCTTGTTTCTGTCCATGTGTGTGTCTGTTGGCATATCTCAGTAACCACAGAAGAAATATCAATGACTCTCAAAGAGTAATCATTGGATGGATATCAACAACCCAATACCTTTGAAGTCAACCAAAATCAGGAATGCCTGCCACAGCCAACAGACTTTAAAAATCACATAAATGGCTACATCTGAATCAAATTTACAGATATTGACCTAAAACTTGGTGTAGTAGCAGCTGAGACTGATTCCTAACACACCTTGTGAGCATTATTATATTGCGTAAGATCTTTGTTTAAAACTTTGCCATTACCTACTTAGAGTCAACACTGTCTGTTAGCAAGATATCTCATGAACCACAAGATGGATTTTAATGAAACATTTAAGAAATGGTCGTTATTTGGACCTGTACAGATGATTAAGTTTTGGAGTTAATCCAACTTAACAAGGCCACCACAGCTAACTGACCTTAGCCAGCACAAAAATGGCGTAGTGATGTTTTTAAGGGTTGACCAAACTGTCTATAACTCTGTTATTTCTCAACATCACATGAGTACATTTTTTTCATAAGTGATGCCTAAAATGTAAATACAGATGCAGGAGGAACCAGCTACATGCCTGACTTCCTGCTCGATGTCAGCCTCACTGAAAACCCATCTGTCACCTGAATGAAGGAAACATGAGTGCTGATATTAGAGCTCCGATCCGACTTCATGACCCTGTTGCGCAGCAGCACGCCCCCCTCATTCATTTTAATAAGCGCACTCTGTTGACACAACGGAGCGCCAACGCACACATGATGAAATGTATGCTCATGCAGCGTCCAGGCAAACCTGCTGCTGTACCTGATGTTAAATAAAGGAAATGTCAGATAAGAAAGTGCGCTGACAATTCAGATTTAGTACAAGCACATGCTCTTGGCATTTCATCTGCAAGAAACATTTCTTATCATTGCAAAACAAAAACAGGGAATTCTTCCCATTGATATTATAACTTATAACACTATGAAACATTTAAATGTCATAAAAACAGAACTCGTAGGATTTTATTGCATATAAAAGCAAGTCTTATTTTAATTGCCCCATTACCATTTTTCAAATTGTTTTGTAATTTTCTTTTTTTTTTTTTTTTTTGCATCTTACTACTTCTGCATACTTTGTGCTATTTTAACCATTCATATATGAAAATGTGCAGCTTATTCAGGAGATGTGTGCCATGACTTTTGGGTTTTGTGATTCGTATTATCTTTAAAATATTTAACCTTATTATCAAGGTTTTTCCCAAAGAAACACATTAAGATTTCTTCAGTTACTTAAAAAAAAAAATCTTCTCTTTGAAATATGCTTTAACCTGCTTGCTCTTTTTTTGTCATCTTATGCCTAGCTATCGTTTTGCTGATTTTATCTTTAAACTCATTTTATCTTCTTCTAGCTACTGTTTGGCTTCTTTTCGGTTTTAGCTATCTTTTTACTTCTTTTAGTTTTAAGCTAGTGGTTTCTCCATTTGGCTTTAACAACTCCGTTTTGGTTTTTCAGCAAATTGCAGCAAAGTCATTGAGCAATCAGCATTAACACAGTATTTCTGCAGAAAATGCATCTTCTTCAATTCTGATACTTTGTTGCCCAACCCATGGTCACTCACTTGTTAGATTAGTCCACAAAACTACTCAGTTTGGGTGAAGAAATGTATTATTTGGTGTAAAATGCACAGTCTTGAAACAGTGCTTCCTGCATTCCTTGTAAAACACATAGACTGAAGTGGCACTAGAGGTTTTGTCTGTAAAATATCAAGAGTATTTGTCTTTAAATATATAATAGCAACATTTTACTCAGGCAACTTGGCTGTTCATTACAGAAGCTTGGTATAAAATCTCCACCGAAAACGTTTAAAATTTGTATTAGGCTATTAAACCTTTTTCTTGGTAACCATCCTTCATGAAGGCACAAACGACAAGCTTTTCAAAGGAACTTTTTCAAGTCAACAGGGGGTGAAATTTAATATTCCTAAAATAATTGCTTCAAATTTTTAAGCATCATGTAGCTATCAGTTCAGCCTATCTTGATTAGATGTTTTGGTCGTAAATAATTAGGCATGCAGAGACCTTTGTACTCCTGTGAATTAAGCTTTGTAACACCCCTCTGTGAAATAGTATTAGAGGGGGGAAAAATGGCTTTGGAAGTTTGGATTGTGGAGGGAAACAGGCCATTTCTGCAAAAGGCAACCAAGTACTGTATCATTACAACATGAAAGCTACAGCCTTGTTAAAGGTTGCCATCTGCCACATGCCCCAGTGGTTCATGTGCTCCATAATCCCTCCTGCTGAGCTTGTAAATTCCCCTTTAATTAGAACGCAAATACCACTAATAAGGTTAATATACCAAGGCTTGTTTTCTGGTGACAAGGCACAGAATGGGAAGGAAATTACACAAGCCCAAGAAATTGAGTGGATTCTTTGAAATGTCATGTTTGAGACAGAAGTGGATGTCTGGATATTTGTGCATGCTTTATAGTCTGTGCACAACAACAATCTCGTATACTGTGTTGTCATTAGAGATTAAAGTGGGAGTGATGAAGAAAAGAGAACAAGGAGAAATCATAAAGAAAATAAAAGGCCAGAAGGAAGTGACAGCAAAAGAAACAACACTCGTGATTAGAGGCAATGAAAACGAAAATAATACAGCACTCTAAAAAGTCTTGTTTTAAGGGATGAGCATAACCTACTTAAATGCCAGTTAATATTTTGCATTCCTGTATCTATATGTCTAATACTGTTCTTTTACTTATTGCCTTTTGCTGAAGGCAGTTGTAATTTTCCCCTTGTTTATATGTGCTTGTGTGTGTTTGTTTGAAAGAAAAATGTCTATAACTCAGCCAATTTCACAGATGTTGGGCTAAAATTTGGTATGGTAGTAGCTGAGAGGCATTCTCAAAACAGACTGAGAACTTACAGATGGCAAAAGATGTGTTTTATAACTTTACCATTAACTGTTTGAGTCACCTCTGTCTGTCCTGGTTGCAAAATATCTTGTGAACCACAGGACAGATTTTAATGACACTTTCAGAAATTATTCTGTGTGGGTGCGTAGAATAGTCGTCTTATAATCGGAAGGTTGTAGGTTTGAGTCCAGCTTCCTCCTGTCACATGTCAATGTGCCTCTGTGCAAGGCACTCAACCCCAAGTTGCCTACGTATCGGTGTATAAATGTGTGAGTGTTTGTGAGTGCAAATGGGTGAACGTGGCTCCAATGTAAAGCACTTTGAGTGGTCAAAAATTACTGGAAAAGTGTTATACAAGTTCAGTTCATTTACCATTCATTAACATTGGAGGCACCCTAATTCAAGATGGCCACCACAGCTAACTGACCTGAGGAAACACAAACATTTCTATAACTCAGCCAATTTTAAGGATGTTGAGCCAAAATCATGCGTGGTGAAAACTTGTTATCTGTCGGCATCGTTCCTGTTTGCCTGTTAGCAAAATATTTCATGAACCACTGGATGGATTTTAATGAAACTACCAGAAATTATTTACTGGATGAACATTTACAACTGATTAACTTGTGGAGTTACCCCAAGTCAAGCTGGCAGCCACAGCTGTTCTAAATTAGCCAACTCAAAAATGGCCATATAATTTTTACAGATATTGAGTTAAACTTTGGTGTGAGAGTAGCTGAGAGTAATTCCCAACACATACTCATACTCATAAAGCGCTAACACTTCTCTGCCTCTAATTTCTGCAGAAATTAACAGCTGAAGTGTCAAATTGGTGCAGATGGAGAAGGCCAGGAAAAAAGACAGAGAAGAGTTCCGAAAAGGTTTTTGGCAACACTCGAAAACTTATTAGGACTTTTTGATGAAGGAGATATATGCAGCATGAGCATCAGCAGAATTGACACCTGTGAAATAGAGTGTTGACAAGGCAAACTCTGTTGCATGGCTCATGTTAAGCTCGGAGAATAATCGTTGCAAACAAATCGCAGGAGCCAGCTGCAGTGCCCCAAGGTTAGCCTCACCTTCATGAAACTTTAAGGAGGCCTCACTGTATAAAATATGAGATTTAGCACAAGCAATTGCTGCTAAATAAATGCAAAGCTTTGTCAGCTGAATGTTGCACCAATCAAAACTAATGTCGTCAAGTTGCCAGATTATTTCCCCTGCCCTAACCCTCTTGTCTGCTTGACACTTTTCCCAGATTGATGTGTGTGTTGGAAGGTAATATTTTTTAATCGTAGGTAGGATATATAACCCAGCCAATCCTTTTTTTTTATTTGATATCCTTGTCATGATTGATAGATATCATCAAAATTAAAGGCTGAACTTTGAGGTCAGGAAGAATGATTTGCTGTCAGGGCTTCTTTAATACTGAGAGGAGAGACGGCAAGTCGTTTCTCTTTGGGGACAGTAAGAGAAAGAAGAAGAGGGAGGGAAAGAGGTGGGATAGCGGAGGATGTGAAAGCTTCGGGAAAGCATCTTATGAGGTTATTAGGTTTTAATCAATATGGTATATGGCCAGGGGATGATTGGAAAACAAACCTAATCTGGGAAGCAATACGTCTCTCATTCATCTCCGTGCTTGTCTCTCTGGAGGATCTGCCCAGCTCCTTTTGTCACTGCACTCCATTTGGTGCACATCACAGTGAATGCTAAGTTCCTGTGAAAAAATTACTTAAAATAAACAGAACAAATCGAGAAACATTGGTGGCATCGAACCATGCGTATACGTGACTTTGTATGCCAAAGCAGCTCTTGGGGTCTTTTTGCCTTTTCTCTTTTCTTAAAAGTTGTTGACTGAAACTTCCTGAGCTCATCTGTCAAAGGGGTTTTGGCTGATCACCGAGCCCAGTTTTGATGTTGATGCTTTGGTCATCAAGTGTTTGTGTGAAAGTTAGGAAAACAGCACTGCAAAAGACTGAAGAGACCAAGCAGGACTGCAGGAATGCGTGAGTGAACGTGTGAATGTGACTGTGCTCTTTAAAAGGTCAACCACACCATTTACTATTTATCCAACTTAGTCTCGCAGCAGTGTTGGAAAACATTATGTAGTTTATTGATTTGTCTATGGTGAGACAATTTGCCCTATTTCCTCTGTACATGGTCATTAAAATACAATGGCAAAATGTGCCCTCTCTACTCTTCCCAGCCTTTACACACCCAAGACACACACAGACAAAAAGAGGTTACAGTTTTGAAATCTGTCTTTTTAAGCTCTAATGCAACATTCACAAGTGTATATACAGTGTAATAAACTGACAGCGTAACCAAACAGCCTATTGATGTTTCTGAACAGATAGCTCACAACTCAGTTACATCCATGCAGACCAGTTAATCCTCCTGAAGCCCTCGTAACTGAAGAGAGGAAGAGAAGCCCTCGTAACTCCTGGCCCATTTGTCCTGAAGGCCTCCGGAGGGGTTAAAGCTGCTCACTGCAAAGTCATGAAGACTGGTCAAAAAGTTTTCACAAAATATTAAACCAAATCTGCACAAAATGTTTGTCATATCGATGGGTAATGTGTCCTTAACTTCAAAATTTGTACGCATTATTTGTCTCCTGTTTAGACACATCACACTTTTAGCAGTGCACAGTTTCATCGCAGCTGCCTACCATGAGCAGCTTTGCTGACAGTTTTTGAAACTGGACAACTAATCGCTGTTTAGGACACTGAGATAAGCTAGAACAGCTGCAGTTAAGACTGGAAAGCAAAATGATATGATAGTAATTTTGGTGTGTGTGTGTTCTCTAAAAGATGACATAAAATGGCATTATCAAGTTGCTTCTCAGATTCATTATGCACACACACATACACACATGGTCACTCACTCTCACATGCCTGAGCGGTTTGAGTCATTTGTGCCTAAATACAGCAAGCACGTTTGCATAGGTTCAATCCGTTTATCTCCCTCTATCTTTTTATCAACAGGCCTGTAGATCACACAAGATGTAATTTTACACAGCATGAGATGTTCTAACATCGTACGTGATACTGCAGAGATTTGCAGAATGCATAAATGCACAGCTGCCTGCCTTGAAGTCTGTAGGTATGTATTTAACTCAGACTGGTTGAAAGTAATCTTTTTGCCATTATTGCCATAAACCTGCTGCTTTAAGTGTTTTGCGGTATAGAATAACACCTGACTGGCATCATATTAACACTCAAAGTGAAGCTATAGGCGGGAGAGGCAGATGGAAGCGGTGTGGTGCAGTGTCTTGGCCAAAGGGCATCTCTGTGCTGGTTGTTCAGGGAAGCAGGAGCAATCAGGAAGTCTAACCCTGCTGTTTTTCCCTGCAACATCAGTGGGTTACATCAGCGTGTTGTTCTGCACAGATGCAGATGTGACACTGCCCTTTTTCCCTCTCAGACTGCCACATCACCCCTTGGCCTTTCCACATGGTAACAGAACCCAGGAGAGATTCACTGCATCAGAGCATGACTAAATATTTTAGCTGAGCAGATGGCCAGTACTTTGTCAGTATTTACGACAAATAAAATCAATCTTAAAAAGCTGAAAATTACATCAAACAACTTGAAACATTCTGAGGAACAGTTTGTGTTAAAGTCTTGCAGAAGTTTCAGGAGCCATCTAAATTTAATTTATTCAGCCCATCAAGGCCCACGTTAGAACATGGTAGTCACGTTGCTTGTGTTGCAGTGAACTAAATGACCACTCATATTGCCCCAGCCCCTTCCGTTAGTCGGCTGTCAGCGTGTCTGCCAAGTCTTTTATTCTTCCAGCATGTACATGCAGTTTCACAGGGAGTTCAGGAGAAGAGCAAAATTGCATGCAAAAACAGGTTGAATAAATTAACAAATAGCCATCTTTATCAAAGGCAGACAATCAATAGTTTAAGCAAGAAACATTCAAAACAATAAATAATGATGTATAAATAAAAAAACAGTAATGTACAGGAAACAAGGGGCCAAATGTTAAAAACAGAAACGAAGAGAGAGAAGAAAACTGACTTGACTCTATGCAGATGGATCTAAATGAGATGTTTACTTTTTCTGCTGAGTGCCTTGAAATGACTTTGAATTAAATTTGAATTAGACACAGGTGGAACCAGTTAAAGGAACAGAAATGAGATGCACAAAATAAAACAAAACCTGAAGCAACCATAAAACTAGAACGTTAAATTACCAACAGAACCAGTGAAAGCTGATGAGTCTCAATCTAAATTTGAATGTTTGGTCAAAAGTTTAACAAGTTGGAAATAGTCACCAAAATTCTACTGCAACACTTAGGTGCAATTTGTGTTCAACATTTCTTGGAATTGCAAAACTTGCCGTGCTTAAGCTGAGCAAATAATTTGCAAAAGTGTATCTAAGTAAAAAAAAAAATGTAGGCCTAACTCCATCACTTGGTTCACAGTGTCCACAACAAATTTTAGTAAGGAATGTTTAGGAAGATTAAATTTCAATCACTAGACTGCAGGGATGGCTCAAGAATTTTACACAAGGTGGCAGAGCGGTGTAAGATTGTGGTAGGTGGAATTCCCCACAAAAATATCTCCATAGATTACTCAATGGATTAATTCTAAAAGCCGCAGATGTACTTAAGCTGTATCAATCTTGAGTGGCACAAAAGTAACAGTGTTTTGAGCTGTCTCCTCACAACAAGAAGGCTGCTGGTTCACAACCCAGCTGTGGCCTTTCTGTGTGTCTTCTCTGAATATGCCAGTTTCCTCCCACAGACCAAAACCGTGCATGTTAGGTTAATTGACAACTATAAATTGTCTTTAGGTATGACTGAGAGAAGGAATGGTTCATATTCTTGTGTCTCTCTGTGGCCTTGTGATGGACTGGCGACATGCCCAGGCTGTACCCTTCCTTTCAGAAATAGACACCTAAAAAAACATAAAAAGAAAATGGACGGATATAACAACCTTACTTCCAACGTCTTGATTGAGAGAAAACAGGAATAAGAGTTACCAATGCACAAGGTTTGGCTTTAGCTGATTAAGTGATAGCTGAGTAAATGTTTTTTTTCATTTATTCAATTTAAATGGACATATACAGTATGTTGTGTCAAAATATTTGCATATAAGTGATTATTACTTTGTGACCTCTTTGTTACACTGGTGCTAGTGAATATTTAAATCATTGTGCAGGCTTACCTTTGTTGCCTTGTGTATTATTCTGCATAACTTATTTAAATTAGATTTAAACACAAACTTTGATATTTAATTCATTTAAACAAAATCAGAAAAAAGAAACAACTTTGTTTGGTGTTTACTGACAGGTTTTGTAGAGAATTTGGACCCAAAATGCAAATTGACATGAGGCGCTCAAAGAAAAACGAATTTATTAATAAAAGAAAACAAAAGGGCTGACGTGGCAGCAAAACAAACACCAGAAAACTTACACAGAGTATCACTAGGAGACCCTGAATGTGGCTTGAAACCAAACAACGGACCAGCGGCAAGTGAGTGACAAGAGACTGAATATAAAAGGCTGAGGGTGAGTGGAAGGTGGACTACAGCTGGGAGATGATGAGGAACAGGTGAGGTGGGTGTGACAGGCTGAGGGCAGGTGAATAGTGGCACAGGGAATGTGAGGAAACAAGGAAATGCAATAATCTAAAACACAGGGAACACAAGAAGCAGAACTAAACAAGAAACTCCAACACAGAAGATAACAAAAAACACCCAGATTCAGACATTTACAGGCCCCAAAGAAAGAACACAAGCGGCTAAAACAAAAAGCTTTGATGGACCTGGGTAAGAAACAAAAACATTACAAGTCTGAGGCAGGTTTAGCAATAAACCCTGCATAAAAAGCAATCCAGACATAAATCCAGGGAACAAATCTAAACTAGCAACAACTTAAAGAAATGCATAACACCTATTTTGCATGCCAACATTTCAAACAAAGATCAAAATCAGTTGTAGATGCATATCCAGTACTTCCTTTCTGACTATTTCATTATAATATTCACTGATTAATGAGAGATATTTTGAAAAATAAACAACAAAAAACTACAGACAAATGCAGAAAAACACAAACACAGATACATGCAATTACATTATTGCCTGACATTCATGGCAGTGGACAATAATAGAGATAAGGAAACAGAAACAGACTTCAGAATTGTACTATAAAACAGGTTCGACATGGCCATGGTGTCATAAGAGCTCTGCTTTGACTAACTAATTGTGCAGATTGCGTAGAGACGTATCATAAAACTAGTCAGCAACTCGATAAGTCAAGCCAGGTTTTCTGATTTTAATTCTATGAATGTTCATTGAAACAGGTGGAGTTCACATCTCAGGTCTAATTAGAATCATAAATCTGGAAGGAAAGCTGGCAAAGAAAAAAGAGGAAAACTCTTGTGAATTTGTAAATGAATAAGCTTATCAAATAAATCACAAATAGATCTGACATTTACCAGTGTGAATTTCATTAAAGTACTGTGCTACAGGTGCAGCTTGTTACTGAGGCATGAAAGAAAGTTTGTTTTTCCAAAATTTAATGCTGACCGTTTGAAATTCTCTTTGCACTAAACAAGTACAGATAAAATTAATCCTGTGAGTAGGCTCAGTGTCAATTAATTTTCCGTCATCTCGACAATGCTACTAAAACAATACGTAAAACTGAATAATCAGTCTGTAAAGCATTTTATAAGATCACTTTGGATAATAAACTGATCACACACTGTCTATACAAGGCAGTTTGGTTAGTATGATGAACCTTAAGCTCATATGCTCTGAATTTTCTACCAACAGAAAGCAAATAGCTTTCTTAGTTAGTTCCAAATCTTCAACACCAACACCAAACTCAAGCATAGCAAACAAAATATTTTTTATTAAATGTTAATGATGTCCAAAGTCTTCTTATTTTAGTGAAATATTCCTTTTTCCAATCAGATATTCTCTTTTCGTCTCAGTGCCTTGATCGTAGATTATGTGTGCTTCTACTGCTTGAACAGTTGTTTGCAACAACGATTATGTGCAAGGACGCTCTGTTTTACTGCAGGGGAGTAAAAGCAAATGTCCTGACTTCGGGTAATCAGCTTTCTAAGAAGCTGGTTGAAACCTGTTAAGGAAACTGTTTGTGTGTCCTCATCTAGCTCCTTAGTGTTTACTTGCAGTAAAGAAGGAACACTGGTAACTGCCATCCATCAATCAGTCTCACACAAAGTTCACGTTCTGCTTTTTGTTCCCTTTGCAAAGTAAATTCAATTTACAGTCTGTTGTCATCTCTTTCGTATTAAATGTTATTCACAAAATGAGATTTATATCTGGGCTATGACTGGTTCATTACAAACGTGGTGAGATTATTTTCAGGTAAAGCGGTATCCCTTTAACCAGGCATCCTTCAGAGCAGCAGAAGAAATTGCACATCTCTGAACTTGGTTTCTTCCTGAAAGCAACTCACCTGAGGGTGGGAGGGGGTTGGATGTTGGTCGGTGCTGTAATTTCTGCTGTAAGTCATTGATGAGTCATTTCTGTTCACACGA
The DNA here is from genome assembly GCF_001649575.2 of Kryptolebias marmoratus. Taxonomy (NCBI): domain Eukaryota; kingdom Metazoa; phylum Chordata; class Actinopteri; order Cyprinodontiformes; family Rivulidae; genus Kryptolebias; species Kryptolebias marmoratus. The sequence continues at coordinate 15,674,340 of NC_051434.1, forward strand.
TTTAGGGATACTAATACAGTTTGTCTCATCTTGACTTAGTTTACCAAGTCAGAAAAAGCAACTGGAACAGCCCCTAAAGTTGGGATTCTGATTCAGAAAGTTAAAGATTCCTGACCGACCCTGACCTCAGAATCAAATCTGTTTACCTTGTTAAATCAACTTTGTATTTTCACTTCTCTCAGTTTGCATCTCATTAAACAAGTCACACACATAGTACTAAATTATCTTTTTCAGGTAATATGTTGCAACAGTGTTTAAATGTGTGTATTGTATTGCGAATATTGGTGAGACTTGTTACTGAGTACATCAATTAGCAAATTCTGCTGTTTTTTGGATTTGCAACTAGAACATGGTTAAGTTGAATTTAACATCATTCCCAGATGAAACTTGGTTTTCTGCAGCATAAATATGGTAAGAAAAAAAGCTACATATGTATTTTTAATGGGTTTTATATTTATATAAGTAATAATGAAAATTTTAGTCTTGAAAAAAATCACCCTTCACTAAGGTTTTGCTGTACATCTCAGTCAAAGTCAGTGTAGGGTTGAGTCTTTTCTGTTCTTAGTTTTGGTGGGTTTCTACAGAAGTTAAATTCTTTTAGTAGGCTTGTTTTGGAAACATGGTGTTCGGCATCCTATAGAATAGTTTGTTTTTTATTTCCACAGCTTATTTGAATTTCTGTCTTTTAAATTATGTAGCATCATAGCCTAGGTTGATTCCATGAATCTGTGATGATCACTAGATATTGGTTGATTCTTTGAAAAAGTTATGGTTCTAAAGGAAAATGTTGATTATTGTGCAAAAAACTGGACTTGGACTGCACTTGATGTTCCTCCAGGACAATAATAAAATATAAAACCAGAATGGCCAAGAAAGCTAAAAGACAACAAAATCAGCATATTTAAGTGGTGTGTTCATGGGTCAGCTAAATTTCTGGACACTGTTGCAGAAAAGAAAAAGTTCAAAAACCCAATTAAGGCATTCAAAATGCCTTAAAATGACAATGTTCTACCAATCTTGGGGAAAATAATATTTTAAAATTCACTAATTGCTAAGACTTAATGCCAAGGTTAAAAATGCAGTGTCTTCATCCAAAGAGATAGATATATAATGTATTAACAAGGCAAAGTCATTCAGTGAATTATGAATAAGCCCTTTGAAGATCAGGAACACCAAGAGGACTCTTGTCTGTTTCCAGTGTGTCCTTTTCTCTTCCTTTGTCTTCAATTATAAAATCACAAGCAAACTTAATCTTTATCTTCTTCTAAAAGTGACACTGAGTACTCATGGGGGGAGGGTAGAAAAAAGTTGTAGTGACAGTTCAGCTAGCAGTGTAAAATGAGTTGCACGGAGAAAGAAATTTAAACACAGGAGAAGTGAAATGGAGAGGAGGAGTTATTAAAACTGCATTAACTCGGTGTTATTGTCGCTTTATACTCAAGTGGGCATCTTTGCATCTTGATTCATTTATGTTCTAATTATCTGCATCAGGGAGACTGACTGATTGGCCTAATATGACATGAATGGCAACAATTTAGCACCACTATGTGACAGCTTTCTGTTGGCGGTGACATCCTCCTTCACAGTGTTACAACCCTGTTTATGTCTTGTGCTCTAAGTTAGTTTGACTTGAGACAACTGCTTTGGAGTGTTGTTGAATGAGCATCATCAATCACATAAATGTCTTGGATGCACTCGTTCTTTTTTCAGGGCGAACAATAAGATTTGCTACAGTAATTAATGGCAATGAGACTATTTATCAGAGGAGAAGGGACTTCAGCGGGGTTCACTAGAGTATAAAGTGACTTCCTGTTCTCAGTGTTCATTGCGGGGCTGATAAACAACAGGTGACAGGAATCAAATGGCAGGTGTTTTTCATCAAATTGTAGAGTGCCCGCTGGATAATGCTTTTTCCTCCTGACAGGTACATTCTTCTTTGGAAATTTTGAAATGCACCTTTACTGCTGAATTTAAGCCATCTATGAATTTTAAGCTTCTAACAGCACAAATAGAGCATACTAAGGCACAGGTTGGACTGTGTGAAAACTATCCATGTATACTGTACACATGAAGGAAAAACCAAGCCCCAAGACATAATACTGAGACTATTAATTGACTGAACAGTCTTAGAGTCATGTTTCTTTTTCAACTTTGAGCAAAATAATGGCTGTATTCAATGACATGTGTGGATGTAGTGTCAGACTATACCACAAATGAGAATAAACTATAGTTTAGAGGTAAATAGCTGCACGTATCTCTACCAATCATGTTTGGTACAGTTCTTTGGTTTGACATACATATGCACCAAATGAATACAGTGTTGTTTTTACATACTCTACAAAGCAGATCTTTTGTGTGTAAAACTAAATTTACTGCATCCACCATGGGACTATGGAAATGTAGTGGGTCAAGCTACTGTGCTACTACAAAGTGTGTGCTACACACAACAGTTGTGAAAATGAACAAACACTGGGGGACGATCAAACAAAAGCTATGTTAGTGCTCTGTGTAGCAGAGTTCAGTGTCGAACTTACTGGTGTGACAACTGCTTTTCAAGCATCTCCATCACCCACAGTTCAGACAAGGTCAAAAGCAAAATGACTGACATTGTAGATATGTAAATGCATCTATACGCTGCCCTCAGTAACGCAAGCTTTGACACATGCTAAAAGTAGAAAAGACATCGTTACTAGGTTTGTGTTTGTCTGCATTTTAGCCAGCAAAGTATTTATTCTAGTCTTTAAAGTACAAGCTTCAGTTATCCTTAACAAGTGATTGATTAAAAGAAGTTTCCCATTCTACTACCAAAAATGTTCAGTTTAAAGCAGATCATTTTTGGTCAGGTCAACCCATAGTGTGTGACTATGAAACAGTCTTGTAACCAAGCATGTGCACACACGTATATAGTCACTTCCATGCACACACGTCTACAAAAGCATTGCACAAAAGGGAAAGTTGAATGAGCCCCAGTCACATGTAGAGAATAAACCACTTTGCAGGCAATCCTGGCTGTCATAAAACACAGGAAGACCATGTATTATAATGCCACAACTTTACTGTGACCATATCAGAGATAATGCATTAAGGACAACTATGTGAAGGGCAAATGGGTCATAGATTCCCTGTAGTGACCAATAAATATGTTATAGCAATATGAGCTTATGTGTTGCATTCATACGTAGACACTGGAGACTTTGATCCCCTGCTCAGGCAAGATTAACGGCGAACATGAAAACGTACTTGCAGTGATTTTGTAGGCAGTAAAAAAGCTTTGTGAAAATAAAATAGAATGCTTGTACAGCAGTTTTTTTTTCCATCTCAGAAAAGAGAGACATTGAACAGAGTGGACATGTGGTCATGCATGGAAGAATGCCAATCATGAGAGAGCTCATCGTTGGAGAGTAAATCATTTCACTGGCACCGACGATTATTCTCAAGCATGTTCTTGGAGATGGTTAAAAAATGGGGGGAGGGGGAGACTAGTTTAATTCACTCACTTAAAAAAGGCAAATGCATTGGCTCAGTTTAAAGTTTTAAACAGGAAATTAATGAAAACATCAAACTTGTTTACACTGATGCATGGGTGCCAAAGTGGGTGGGATATTTCAAAATTAAATTAAAGGAAGAAAATGTACAATGATAAAATTTTATATATGCACATTTTTGGCTTAGCAAAGGTAAAACTGTGGTCTTGGTGATAAATACTTATTGTCACTTAGGGTTATTGTTTATTTTGTTTAGGCACCAATCTCTTTTCAAATTTTAATAAAAGTTCAGCTGTTGCCACAGATAGAATTTTGGATGTCAATTTTTGATTTTAAATAAAACTTTCTTTTCTTTATAAGGACAGAAAATTAACCACCTAGATGAGCTTCTAGATCGTTTTTCGTAAAGCTATGACATGAAAGAAGTGACTTGGTATTTCACAAGTACAAAGTCCTTAGCTGGAGGTCAGAAGTGTTTGAGGTGGTGCAGCTACACTCTGGATTGTAAAGGTCAGAGATCATCTTCCATCTGACCTGATTTCTCCTTGACCCTTTTTAATGAAAGACAAAAATTTAAGATCAATTTAGGCCTTTCAAAAGGCTTTTGCCATCTTTTCACAAGATAAAATGCACTGATTTATTAAAAAAAACACATTTTGAAGACATAAATTACACTTTAACAAGTTAACTCGTCATGCTGTCAAAATAAATATGACTAAAACAAAATGGTCTTGAGAGTGCTTTCTAAAAGTAATTCAAATTCCAATTAAAACCTGATAACTAATTGTCAACAAATCAAACCAACAGCAAACAAAAAGACCTTCTGGCACAAGTTCAGCTCAGCAGACTCTGGAGTATCCATGCACCTTTTGACAAATTATTGCAAGAAAACATTTCCTGCATCTCCATTACAACATTCAGCATTTACATCACTGGGAAAGTGTAGTTCCATTCAGATGAAGGGGATGGTTTAACCAATCATCACAGGTAAAACCCACTGTGAGATTCCCTGAAAATGGCAAACAAAAAAATGAAAGAATGCAAAATAAATGTTTTACCTATTTCCTTTTAGTTCTCTAACCTAAAAATGATAAAACAGACCTCAAAGGATCAGTACATGTCGTGCATCTTAAGAAAAGCAAAGAATTACAGGTTTTCTGGCTGAAAAAATGGTTCTGCATTTTAATAACTGAAAGTTACTATCTTTCCTGTCATTAGTCACTTGTAGGCTGTTTGAATAATGTGGTTGCAATGGTTGCTAATCTGACAGATGGTTTGAATAGTTTTTTTCAGGCTTGTGGGAGGAATTTGGACAAATATATGAAAATAAAACTGGTTTGGATTCTGCACTAAAATAATCTTTAAATCCCGTCAAACTCTTTCCAGTGAAGGAGGTAACAGCAGTGTATTAATTACCACTATAACTAGTCATGCTGAAAATATGAACGGAGTGTACGACATGAAGCACTTTACAGTACCCACTCATGCAAGAGCACCATTAACTCTTTAGCTGAAAGCATACTTGCTCAGTTCAAAGCAAACATGAGTGTCCATTTTAGTGCATTCATGTACAACACTGGTAACAGGAGCAGCCTAAATTCAAGCGACATGGCATGATGAAGATTAAGCCGGTAAATTTGTTATGATTATTGAATTCAAGAAAAGTTGTATGTCTGGCAGAGTCGACACCACAGAGGGTGATAATCTTGACAGAGAGGCTATTTATTACAGAGATGCCACTCGTTTTTTTTTGTTTTTTTTTAGTTAATCTAAGAATGGATAATTAAGACACATTTTGAGAATAAGTTGCAATGCCAAACATGGTGTTAACCTGATTTCTGGAATCTCATATTACAATTACAGAACAGTAAAGTTCAAAGCAGAATGGAGTCCAACAAAGTGTCTTGGAGAAACAACCACAACTTTTGCAGATGCTGAGGCATAGTAAAAAAGAACAATCTCTGAACACTTCAGAGTAAGAATCCTATTGTTGCTGTACAGGCCCACTAAATCAATGATCATGGTTTGTATAAAAATGTCTGTCATCTTTACTCATTTTAAGTCTAAGCTCTATGGCTGTGGCACAAAGGCAGGTGCAGGGTATTTCAGTTGCAACTTAAGACTCTTCAACTTTTCACAAAAATGCTTTAGCCAGCAAGACATAAAGACTCTGTATTGTGACACAAATAAGAAAGTATGATCAGAAACAGACTAAGCCATATAGAGCAGATGCTTGTCATACATAAGTAGGCCAATGTAAAGGAAAAAGTTAGTTGAACAAGCAAATATTCAGGCATGCTGTGTGCCTGAATATCTGACCTGTGCCCAATTAAACAATTCCTTAATAAAGCCCTTGCATTTACTAGTCTTCCTGAAAATGTACCTTGTCATTACAGCTATGCATCATAACCACTGTTGTTTGTTTTCAGGTCATTAAATAGTTTAGCACTTTTCTACATCTACCGCCTTTAAACTTTTCACACTTCTAATGTGGTTAGGCAACTGACAATCAGAAGATCCTGGATGTACTGTAGAAGTCTTTTATTTTAGATGCTATATTGTTTGTCACTGAAATCAGATTGAGCCCAACTTAAAACAAACAAACAACAAAAAAAAAACATTAACAATCTTTACGGAAACTTGTCAGGATCAGTGGAGACAACGGAGGCGAACCCAAAGAGCAGACTCATCTTATAAAGAAACTAACTTATTGAACTAGAAAATAAACAAAACAAAACCTGACGTGGCAGCAAAAGAAAACAAAAACAAAATCCTAAACTCAGGCAGGACCAAAACAGACAGGACAAGGCCAGGAACAAGCAGAACAGAACAATGAACCAGTGGAGTAGTGGAGAAAGTGACCGGGTTTTAAACACTGAAGATAATGAGATAAGTGAGCACAGGTGAGTGATACAAATTGTTGACAGGTGGAGATGGGCGTGGCAGAGAGACAAAGTGCTGACTGAGGAGAAGTGGATGATTAGGGAAACAGAGACAGCATAACACAAAAACCAACAAGGATAACTAACAAAAAATGAACAAAAACCAAGAATAACACAAAGAAAATCCCAAAACCTCGCAAAACTGTTTATTCAGAATTCAAATATACATTATCAAAAATAAAGACATAAAGAATCAAATATCTATAATGATTACATGAATGTAGCAGACCAAATTCTTGACTTTAGACAATGTACTTTCTGAGAAGCCAGCTGCAAAAAAAAAGTTTTTCACAACAGGAAAGTATTTTTCTTGTACTAAAATATAGTTATTAAAATTCATATGTGATTGTATGTTTGACTGTTGACTCTAACCCTGGTCATAAAAGTCCACTGTGCTGTAAGCTTTTAGATCTTTGCCTGCTTCTACACATCTCATTTACATGAATGGGTCATTAACAGGCTTCTACAGATATTGATGACTTGCCAAGGAAGTAATTGAACCACTTAAATCAGGTGTGTTGGAACAGAGAAACATCTAAAACGTAAGGACAGTGGACTTCAGAAGCGGGGTCAGGGACCTCTCATCAACAGTATTCTCCTTTTGCAAATATACTCATTATGTTGATGGTCTTCTATGAACTATGACATACAGTGTATGTAACCAAACAAGTCTAAGTACAATCTGACATATCGGGTAATGTCTACTTATCATCAGAGAATGCATTTCTATAAGAAGTAGTTCATCACTTTATTTTTGTATGCTTTTTCCTCCTCTTTGAAACTGGACTTGACATGATTTACCACACTACAGCCATTACAGGCACTATACAGGATTTTGTCTTCAATAAAACAACATACAAGTGAGAAAATGGTAAAGGTCAGAAGGCCAAAAACAAGATTACCTTCCCAAGTCCAAATGTGATGAAAATGTACTTATTTTCTACCCTTAGTCCCAAAATAAATCTAGGTAAGGACAGCAAGTTTCCTTAAAAAAAGAGTTCAGAGAGAGAAGATTGCCATGAAGATAGGTCAAGGAGAAGACATAAAATCCCTCTGCAAACAGCATTTCCCAAAACATCAGAACAGCCTGATCTCAGAGACTCAGGAGGGCTCAGTCCTGAAGCTGCACCTCCATGTAAATATGTAGAGTTTAAACTAAATCTTTAACAAGTGCAGAACTGAATAAATCAAATTTTCTTGAAGGTTTTTCAAGGTAAGTTTATATACACACATATATATATATATATATATATATATATATATATATATAAAAGCAATTGGTATATTACAATTTTATATTTTAGTGTCATTCAGATGTCTGTTCCATGGACAACCATTTCTTTTCTTGTCAAACAATTAACTGATTATTGGTATAATTGCCACACAGATGAGCAACTCAAGTAGTTATTTATTTATTTATGGTACACCTTGGATATATCATGAGTCCATCACAGAGCTGCCAGACAAGCACACACACAAACAATTATTCATTTAAACACTCTCTTCAATGGTCAATTTAGAATCACCAGGGAATGTGGGAGAAAACCAGAGTACCCAAAGAAACCTACATATGTACAAAGAGAACATGCAAACTTCACACATAAATGTCTGCCTTGTTTTGTTTAAAACAGTGTTGACTACCGCAATACCTCCTTCTATTCCAAACAGATTTCTTTTTTTACTTTACTTAAGAAAGAGTTATGGTTACAAAAATGCAATAATAAATCTACCTGAGAAAAGAGAAACGTTGAACAAAATACACTTTTTAAAATTGGAATTCTTTATTAAACCCTGTATAAACAAATATTTTATCACCCATTATCCAATTCTTCTGCCTGATTGGTGGGTGAAGCGGCTGCAGTCTGCCCACAAATGATAAGCTATTGATCAACCATTTCTATTTTTGTCATTTGTGATATTGGACCTGTCATGAAAGTTAGATAAGATAACAGACAGGGATTATTATGACACTTTATTAACTCCTTCTTTTTGCTGCCCCTTGATGGGAAAATAAATTTTAGAGTCTTGTAGGATGTAGAATAAATGTTTAAAATTTATTTGTGGGAATATACAATTACCCTTTGTTGACAATGACACAGACAGAAATTCTGGGATTGTTTCTTACTTTTGCTGGTTCCTCAGTTTGTTTAAAAAGCACAGCATTGTGCAAACACCCCAAGGCCTGTTAGGGGAGGGATAACAAAGTAATCTATAGTCATTACTCAACCATCACCCTTGGCACAAACAAGGCACCATAACTGAAGGCATGACAGTAAGTGTGTGTGGGGAGGATGGCAGCGAGTGAGGGAATTAGTAGAGGAGAGAGTTAGGGAATGTTTGCATGAAACACAGCAACCAAGGGGTGTTTTAAAAAAAAAAAAAAAAAGAAAAAGTGGGGGACATGAGCCCTGGCAGGGTGTAAGTGTGCCTGTTGTGGTACTCTTTAATTACCTTTGATGGCTAATTTGTGCAGTTATTGATCCCCTTCCTGTAAGTGAGGAAAAAGGATTTTTGTTATGGCCTGCTCGCTCAAGGGTGAAGCATACGTAAAGAAGGAGGGAGGAAAGTTGAGGAGGACAATAGAGGCGGTGGCAGGCGGGAGAGGAGGCTTTATGTTGCCATAAAGTTCAACATTATCACCAGCCGAACAGAGACTAAAGCTGGTAATAAGCAGGACATTTCTAAAGATCGTGATTTAAGAGCATTTATTTTGCCTGCCTGTTTATTTTGCATGATGGCGCAATTTACAAGAAGCGAGTGGGGAAAAGCGTGCGGTCCTGATACGACATCAAACACAACAGCAGTGACTCACAGCCAGACCCAATGCCCATTCGCAGGAATTAGAGTGCTTTAAGTTTTATGATCACCTATCACCAAACCTAATATAATTACCCTGCAAGGGCACTCTGTCTTTCAGCAGGTGGAATGGGATACTTGAGTTAGGGGGATGGAGCAGAAGTGGGTGTAAGAGTTGCTACTTTGGAATGAGATTGAGTGCAGGAGGAAAAGAGATAATAGAGTTGTTGGTTTTTTTTCTTTGTATTTTGAACTTGTGCCTCTTATGACACATAATCATGCCTAAAGAACCTGGGTGTTTCACTGTTTCAGACAATGTTAAGTAGTAGTCCAAGATCTTCTGGGCCCTGACCTGAGCCATGTTGGTAATAATGGACTTATTATTATTTTAATTAAGAAGCCATGTGAAGTAGGATCGACAAAGGCGCTGCAGGGTCCATGTAATTAATAGAGTCCATTCTCAAGGTCAGCTCTTTGTGTATCTCTTAAGATGCGTACTGTATGTGTGCGTCTCGCTCTTTCTGCCCTCTATTTTATCACCCTACATGTTGTGCTGTGAGACTAGTATGATTAGCTGTTGTCACACCGACCCATAAGTCATTTCCTCCCTGACGCCTCAATCTCTTCCCGCTCTGCCAAAATGCGAAATGTGTCACTGTGGCCACAAGTGATATACTTTGCCATTATGAATAAAATAACCATCATTAGGATATCCAATACTGCATTATCCCTGTCCCTGTCTTTCATGCTGGCACTCTGAGAGCCTTATCTTCACAAGGTCATGGCTGTGAGTTCAGAGTTAATGTTTTGTTCTGGGTTATTCTTCCAGACGTGGCAGGAAAAATCGCAGGAATTACTCCTTTCTTTTTTTTTTTTACTACACCTTTTACCCTTTGGCTGGAAATTGGAGTGTCCCTCAGCTCTCCATCATCTTGTGGGCTCGTCTCAGCCGCGTTTGTCTACCTTGCATCTTGGTGCTGACAAGAGGAATGCATAAAAAATTCATGCCGAGGTAAAGCCACTGAGATGGGCAGGAGGAGTGAGAGCGAGGGGAACATGAGAGTAATGTGAGGGGAGAGCGATGGGGAGAGATGGAAGCAGAAATTTAACATGGCAGCTGATGCAGGTATGAATCAGAAAATCTGGGGGAAAGTGTGCAGTCAGAACGCAACACGTGACTGGAAGGTACAGGAGCAGTGTAGCCGATTAACGGCTGATCAGGATACTACTGCTGAAAGGTTAATTAGGTTTAATCTGTGCACAGGTTGCGTCAGAGACAGACACATTAATAAGGCATGGCAAGGCAGAGGAGGAACAAGTTGGCAAGCAGGTTAGACCGACACTGGCATCCACTCCGGATGTACTGGCAATGAACAGGGCTAGATTTAAAAAACTAATCAGCCATCAGAGGGAAGTGGAGGATGGAAAGCAATGGAGCAAAGGAAACTGATGTCTGAAAAGACCTCAAGGAAAAAAAAATAGTCTGTTAGCTTTACAAATGCAGCTCCAGAGTAGCAGTATGCAAATATAATTTCTAATTTAGAATATATCTGCTTTATGATCTCAGAGAGAATTTGCTGTAACAAAGGGATTTTTATTTTGTTTTATCTTTGAAATGTCTTACTCAGTTCTCCGCACCTGCTATGAAAAGATCCGATAATGTTGCATTCCTCCGGGGTAAAATATTGTGAGAAAGTTAAATCCAAGAAGAGATTGCTGAAAATAATCTCTTGGAGAATCAAAGCGACACAGAGGGACCAAAAAAGCTGCAACGCTCCAGTCATAAAAAAAACAGAAATCAACTTTATATATGTAAGAAGTGCTCAGCCGTAAACATACCTGTTCCTGTGTGTTTGCAAATGTACACGTTCAAATGAACGCACCAAGCACCACGGGGCCTGGTTCTGTCAGAGTCACCAAGTCAAGCCTTGTATCAAAGAAAATAAGATCAGAGTCATCTGTTTCATGGTGGGGCTTTGTTTTAAAGTCAGAAGGAGACTGGAAGTGACGGGTGTGAGACGACAGCAACGAGACTGCTCTCTGCAGAGACACTAATCCTCATGACGGTAATATATATCACCAAAGTATAAACTAGGAAGGCATGAGTGTAGGACGTGCTGCATGCTTGCTGTGACAGCTGGGGTCTTTATGCTTGGGAGGGAGGAAGAGCTCATTACTGAAGATGTTTTTCAGTGTTTTGATGGGTAAATAGAAAAACTGCTATCAAAAGCCAGCACCAGCAGCCGCCACATTGCCTCCCACTTAATCTGGATACGCATCAATGAGAAGGAGGTTAATATCATCAGCATACTGTCATATCTTTCTCATAAAAAAAAAAGCAAGTGAGGATATCGGTTGGCTCTTTTTCAATCAGCTATTTGTATATCAATGGGCAGTTGTCAACAGAGGCACTTTGAAGTGGCAGTTGGCAGATAAAGATTATAATTAGTCCCTTGCTGTGAGTAGGTTTGTGAAGCTGCAGGTAAGGGGAGGTTGATAAAGTCTCGCGCTGCTCCTCTCTTTCTCTTTTGCCACTCACTTCAAAGATTGAGATGAGAAATCAGTGGGTGTAAAAAGTAAATTGCCTCCAACAAAACTTGTTGCGGATGGATGCAATTTGACTGTGATTGCGTTTTATCGTCCAAGTGCTTCTGTCCTAATGCGCGGCTGTGTCATCATCAGCTGGGAACTCACCCTTGTAACCTTTGCAGACGCTCGCGGCAAATTCATTGCTCATCAATCCATCACCTAGATTTTATTTGCCTTTTTATTTGGAGAGGGACTCTTTGGAGGGGAAGGCATTGTGTTGTCTTTGTTTCCTTGCATTGGAGTGAGAGAAAAGAGGTATATCATTCCAGTACATACAACGTTAGCTCTCTCCTGCCGTCTTTAGGTTGATTTGCAGTATTGTCTACCAATGTCATGACAACGATCTGGGAGTAAAAAAAAAAGGTTGTTCTTTGTGCGCAACATTGCCACCAGTCAAGTTACCTGTAAAAATAATCAAACTTAAACTGCATTTGTGTAAAAACCATAAGAAATATAATAATGCCAATTCAGACATGTAAAGTCCAGCTTTCTGTGATCCGTTTAAACTTTAAATGATGTTTCTACTGTGATTTACAACTGAGCTGTAGTGCTCCAAAAAGGGCTGTTTTTTTCATGTTTCACTAAAATGCCATTGATCTCCATTATTTCTTTTTCACAGCTTTTTGAAACTTTGTCTACTGTGTGCAACAAAAGGCTACCAAAAGTCATAGCACACTTTTCTCCTTCGAGCCACACTTTTAGGTGCACAATTTTATTTCAAAGCTGCACAAAGAGACAAAAAATGTGAACAGGATAGTAATAAGGGTGCTTCAATGCTTGTACTTTGGCACCCTTGATGAAACCAAAGTACAAAAGTATTCCTGATAAGATTTTCCTATCTTGCTGTGACTTTATTTCTTGTCCAGCTGTTGCAAAGAGAGCGTGATTTAAAGCCCTTTTTGGAACGTAATGAAAAGCTTTGAAATGAAGAACTAAAAATAATTGAACTTAACTAACTAATGAGACAAAACCCTGGACAGCGCATTTGGAGCATAGCAAATGAATCACCCAACTCATCATCTCTGACTCTTCTCTGCAGAGCTGAGAGAGAAAGCTTTCAAGGACTCATAGCTGCGGGGGCATCCATCCAGACTGAATCAGTGGAAGAGAATTAAATAAATAGTTGGCTGTATGAAGACACTCTGTGTGTTTGAGGTTAAATTAATGTATCAAGGGAGATAAAAGATATTAAATCAGTTATTGAGACTCTGTGTCATATTTCTTTGTGTTTGCAAATTTGCCTTGTGTGTTTTTCACTCGGCAAAAGAGTTTATGTCAGATTATGCTTGACACAATGCGTATTGTTCTTGGCTGAATGACAGAGACACCATTTACTGCATGCAAATGAGGAGCATTGTCGGCGCACCTAATTCAAAAACAACTCACATTTTCTTAAAAATAAAAAAGCGAAAAGACGCTTGTCACAAAAAGGTTAATAAATAGCTGGGTTTTAAAAGAGGAGATGATCCTATTGACGATAGTAATGAGTAATGTTGCTAAGAGTACGTCCCACTCAGTGGGAGCTCATTAACTTGAACTCAAAAACTGTGGTGTCAACTTATAAAGCTGTAACTCATTCTGAAAAATGTGAATGGCCTTCAAGATTCGTGCAATCAGTTTGCATTCTGGCGAGGAGCAGATTTCAAGTAAATTACAAAACATAAAACTGAAAAATCTGCAGAGGAAGAAAAACGATGCCTCTCGGTCGAGTAATCCAAAAGAACTGTCTGCAAGAACGGTAGAGTAGATTAGTTTTTGTAAATGTTACAAAGAATGTTCAAATGGCAGTAATAATGTAAATCTGAAAATAGTTAACCACAGCATAAATGAGCAAATCCCGAGTCATTTGTTGCAAAAAATAAAACTTACATATAGCACATGAATAAAAATAGCCTCTTTCGATTTGCAAGGCAAATTTCATCCCCAGAGGAGTAGCTTTATGCTCAGCACAAAAACATGCTGCTTTTTTGTTCACACTGAAAAAAAGGACACACCTAATGCATGCTGCAGAGCTCAAATGCTGCCTCAAGTGGTGCCCAAATTGTTTGAATTTATTCCTTGCTATTCTTGACTAGCTTGAATCTTTACTGTTGTAATGTCTCAAGGCTTGTTTCCAATTTTTGGGCCTGAGGCAAGTTCTGCTTTATGGGAATGAGATGTCAAACACATGGCATGTGGGAACTTATTCACATGAAAGTGGTCATCATGATCTCTGAAATCTACTCCAGCACACTTGGTCTGTTTTTTTTTTCTTTTGTTCCTTTTAGCTACAAGCTATTGTCTTGCTAATTTAGCCTTTTAGCTATAGCTTTGATTTTAGCTTTAACTATGGTTTTGCTACATTTAGCTTTTAAATACAATTTAGCTAATTTATGTTTTAGCTGCAATTTTGCTCATTTTAGTTGTTATATACATTTATGTTAAATTTAGCTTTTAGTTATGCTTTTTTTTATTTTAATATTTTTAGTTATGGCTGTGCTAATTGAAGCTTTTGGGTACAGTTTAGAAATTTTTTGTTTCTAGATATAAATTTGGTCATTTTAGCTTTTAGTTACTATTTTGATGATTTAAGCTACAAGATCATTTTAGCTATAGTTTTGCTCATTTTAGTTTTTAGCTACAGTTTTTTTAAACTTAGCTTTAAGCAACGATTTTGCTTTTTTAGTTTTTAGCTACAATAAAGAAATTTTTAGCTCACGATTTTACTGATTTTAGCATTTGGCTACAAACTAATCGGAGCTTCTTGCTACGATTTTGCTGTGATCTATACATTTTAGTTACGCTTTTGTTCATTTTAGGTTTGGGCTTGATCTTGCTCTTAGTTGAATTAATACAGAGTCTAAAAATGGTGAAAGGCCAAGCACCAAGACTTTTCCACAAGAAAGCACAACAATGAACCCAGGGGTTGTTGAATTAATCAAAAAAGGCTCTGATGACACTGATATCAACTCTAAGATGTCAGACATAACCTCTGCCAACAATCCTCATCAGCACATATTGTTGTATGAAGGGCAATTCCATTCAAGTACATTACACATAGAAAACAACAGTGCAGGAAGACAACCAAAAACAGTTTTAATTTAAAAGTGCATTGACAAGGTAAAAGTGAAAAAAAAAACTGTACTGACTAAGTGCAATTTATTGTAAGTCTTATAAAATATGTTCTGATTAGGTTACAGAAATCACACTGAATGTTCCTTTGTGAGAACAACAGTTTTCTTCTTGAGCTCCTTTAATCAGCTGATGGTAAACTGAAGGTGGGTTTGAAGCGATTCATCATGTTTTAATTGCTCGGAAGTGTGTGCGCTCAGTCCACGTACAACACAGGAAAACACATTTGAAAAGGTTACAGGCTCATTGAGATCTCTCCACCATGCTTTGCTCCAGTATGAATCAACATCATTTATACACTGTATTTTCTGAAGGTGAGACTGCTTTGCTTGGTTTTTATATGAATGGTATCTTTAACATGATCCTTATCTAGTATATGAGCTTAGTTTTTGTTTTTTCTGATATTCCTTATTACCTTGAGTCACTTTCTCTTGGTCCGCATGGGTAAATTAGAAATTTCTTTGTTGTTGTGGTTGCATGCTCTGCCTGTGTATCATTTAATATTGCGACTACTACCCAGAATGTCATGATGATGTGTAGGGGTAAAGTAAGACAAACAATGCCTGCCCAGAGAAAATGAAGTCAAGTCTGTAAACTATTATGTATTATTTATCGCAGGAATGAGGTTACCAGAAAAGCATCTAGTGTTAATGCTAATGTGATATCAGTTGGTTCTTTCAGACTTATGAAGCCAATTTCCATCCTGTCATATTCAGGAGGCACTTCATCAAATTTAGGATGTTATGACTGGAGTGATAAATGAAGGAAAAAAAAAACAAAAACAGAATAACTGCAACTTGTCCTGTCTGACACTTTGCTGCTTTTCTCAGAGAACAACCTTTTTAAATAATATATTTTGATGTGGCAATAATAACTTGGTTGTTGTGTTGCCACTACTTGAGTGACGCCATGATGAATATATTGTGGTAAATCTTCCTTTTAACACAGTAGCTTCATGTAGGGCTATTACAGTTTCTGATGGTAATTAAAATCCTAGCAGTCCTTTAAGGAATGTGTATTGGTTACCCACTCTCATACCACAGTTTTAAACTAATATTATCTTAAGATGAGAAATGACCAAAATGTGTTTACAAGGTTGATTTGCTGTGGCTGCCATCTTGAATTGGGTTGACTCCAAAAGGGTAATCAGCTGTCAATCCAATGATTACTTTCTGACAGTTTCATTAAAACCTGTCTAGTGGTTCATTAGATAGTTTGTGAACAGTCAAACAGTTTTGACTTTAATAGATAATGCCAAAGTTTAAAGCTACACAATGTGTAGTGCTCAGAGTATGTGCCAGGGAACACTTTTATCTACTACCACACCAGATTTTAGCTCACTATATGTAAAATTGACAGAATTATAGGCATTTTTGTGTATTGTAATGCCAGCCATCTTGAATTTAGTTAGCTTCAAAAGTCAATCAGTTGTAGATGTATATCCATTAATTGTGTTTTATTAAAATATGTCCAAATTTGAGCTCAGTATGTAAAAAAATTGACTGAGTTATGGCTATTGTTGTGTTTATGTAGGGAAAACAAGTACTTGAAATTGGCTATTTATTTTAAATTTAATTTTGTGGAAACAAAATGTACATAATCTAAACTAATCATGGAGCGTTTATACCATTTGATAGTCTGTTTCCAGATTAGCTATTTATTTACACAAATGTCAAAAAAAAATTAATGGCATTTCACCTTAAAATTCTATCTGAACAAAACAACAGTTTGTAAAGGCGTTTAAACATGTTAAATAATTACCTCCTCCAAGACCTTTCAGTGCTTACATGGACAAACAAAGATGATTTAAATGTAAATAAATTGGATCAGCTATAGACCTGCTTTATTACTAATGAATATTCCACCCATGACTCTCAGCAAGAAAAAAGTAGCTATAGAGCATAAACAAATGAACCAACACTGAATAATGCCAATGCATGTGAAACTTGAAGTTCAGAGTGAAAAAAAATACATGCAAACCATAAACTGGCTTTGCCATTACTGCAATCCAGATTTAAAAAAAAAGTGTTCATTGTTGCTTTTGTGATTAGAGAAATTATCTTTCCTTTAGTGTGTGCACAGCATTTAACTACAACTGTTGAAGCTGAAAAATGAGACCTTGTTAGAAACCCGCTGCAGTGACTGTTGCACAAAAGTTAACACTGTGGCAAATGGCTTGCACTTGTATAGCGCTTTATCTAGTCCAAGGATCCTAAAGCGTTTTACACTACAATCAGTCATTCACCCATTCATACACACATTCAGTGCTGGTGGTGGTAAGCTACACTGTAGCCACAGCTGCCCTGGGGCAGACTGACAGAAGTGAGGCTGCCATTACACCTGAGATGCTGAAACGGACAGAGTGGGGGCTGGAACAGGCAACCCTCCTTTGCAGCTCTGTGGTGTGGAGTGTTTGTCTTCTGGATGAAATATTTAGGGTTCAGTCCCACCTCTAATTAAGCTCTGACTTAGTGCTGTATGTGTAGAGTGTGGTTATATGATGGGGAGTAATGTATCTGTAAGTTTGTGGATGACAAACATTGTAAAGCCCTTTGTAGAACTTGGGTGAGATTAAAAACATGTGATTTCACATTTTAAAGGGTTATAATGAGGGAACATACCTCCTTCCCTTAAAGGCCATGCCAAAAATCTTCTTGGTCACAGTCAGGACATTTTGATGGAACTGGATTTAAGTCTTGAGTAATAAAAATGAGAAGTTAGGTGTTTTTTATCATTAATATTGTTTTTGACAGAATCAAACTCAAAACACCAATTGCTTCACCAGCTACGCCACCTATAATTAGGATATTACCCCAGCTTTTAAAGGTTTGAAAGGTAGAATGCTCCTTTCAGGGCAGCTGTGGTAGCTTCACAGCAAATCCAGGAGGCCCAGATGAACACTGTCAGATTTGATTTCAACACTTTTAAAGTGTATATATGGATCCACACCAGAAAGTGTTAATTTAACTCTTTTTTGGAGAGTTGGTACCTTAACTCTTATAAAGTGTCAAATATCAAATCTCCTGGAGTTAATAATTTAACACTTACTAACACTAATTCAGTGTTAGATTTTAATATTAACTCTCACAGAGTACTTCTTTTAACTTCTTAAGAGTTATTTGTAATTAATATTAAATAGGTACTTTGTTTTGAACTTTTAAAAATT
>NC_051434.1:15693712-15762542 GCF_001649575.2 Kryptolebias marmoratus
TAAACACTTTGTTTTAACACTGGATTTTAACTACTAATAATATACATCCCAGAGTTACATAAACAGAATGTGACTCTATAAGTGTAAAATTAACTCTGCTTTTGCACAAAGTCTGCTAACACCAAAACATTTAACACTTTTGAATTTGCTGTGTTGGATTGTAATATTGTTTGTACTTGGATCTATAGTTTTCCTACCATGGAGGCAAATCACAGAATGATGGTTTGTGTTCAAAATGCATTTTTCTTAAACACTAGTACATTTTTTCCCTCCTAGTCCCAATTAGAAGAAACACTGTATGTTGCTACACCTACTGTGTCAATTTTAGAGTACTTAACCTTTTTATGTTTCACTTAAAACCCTCTGAATTTGAAGGAAAGTCACTGGTGACGGCAATGTCTCCACTTATTAGTCAACCAGTTGTAGCAACATAAATTTTTATATTTCAACCAAAAACACATCAGAGAAGCAACCCCGGCTGCATTTGTCTTTGTCAGGAAATGGGATCATAGTTGAAATACTGAAGTGAAGAACTCTCACCACCAAACTATGTTGACACATACCCTAAGATCTTCATTCTTTTGTTTTTGTCGTTTTCTCTTCTTATCTTCACACTCTTTTTCCTCTGTAGTTCAGGTGCAGACTTTCAGAGCTGATATTCAAACTTAAAGCACAGTTAGAATTGACAGTGAAGTTTCAAATGAAATCACTGCAAATATTTCCATTTTTGGTTTATGCTTTATTTACATGTTTCTCTTCTCTCCTACTGACATTTGTGTCATTAAATGGAAACATTCAACTATGTCACATTTGAAACCTTCAGATGTTTTGGCTAATTTCAAATTAGTTTAAACTACTTGTAAAGAAAACAAAACTCTAAAGTATGTTTGCCTTCATTTTATAACAGCCATTTCAGAAATGAATGTGTTTGAACATCATGTGCTAATCAAAGCACTAAAGAGAGAAAAATGCAGACTCTCTCTTTTTAACATAATTGCTGAATCACCACTATGTAACCCTGTAGTTGCTGTTGATTCAGTAAAATTGTTGACCTAATTTATTGTGCTACCTCATAGCTGCTACAATAAAAAAAATCCATTGTGTTACCCCCCAGTTGACGATAATTGCAAAGCAATTTCACAAAAACAGTGTCCCTCTTTGCCCATCAGACATGTTCCAAGTGTGGCTCTCCCTGATGAGAATGCCACTGGGATTTATTGTAAAAGGAAAACAAGTTAATGAAAATTAACTCAGCATGATCACCACTGAAACTCTTGAGAACATCCTGAAACCCTTGCATCATTTTAGTATTTGGGTGTGTTTCCTTTTGTGGTTTTACACAATACTGCAGGCTTTTTCAATTTACATATCAAACCTGTATTCTGATTTCGATAGCAGTGAAAATGAGGAAGGCGAGAAGACGATTCACAGCTAAGCTGAGTGCCGGTACATCCGGCACCACTCCAGGGAAATGCCCACTCCAACCCACCCTCCAGAGGAAACAGTTAGAAGGAAAACGCAAGAGGTCAACAGAAAACTGGAATCCTGACGTGGTAATTGGATGAACCATTTATCTGCCTCCATCAAATGTCCTGCCTTCAACCAGTTAGATCAACAAAGTGAAGGCAGTTGGTATAAAAAGCAAATGCCTTTCAGTATTTTTTGTTGACTTTCTTTTAGCAAAGAAGTATGTCACAATTGCAATAGAACTGAATTATGCATCGAGACCAACAACTTTTAGGCATCACTTATTTTATTTGCCATCATGCCCTAAACCTTCCTGTAGTTGCAAGTGGGCAGCTGATTGATCCAAAGCATTAAACACAAAGCATGAAGCTTGGCTAAATTGATTTTTTTAAATGATTTTAATGCTTTGACAACCTACCTGTCTCACAAGGTGAAAAATTTGCTAAAGTTATGTAAAAACCAATAATTTTTTCCACATATAGCACACTTTTTACCAAATCTGAAAACAGAGTATTGAACCAATAGTTTCTAACCTTGTAGATTTGCATTCTGCATCCTTACTTCTCTTTTTTACAGCTTTCTCTTGCATACTTGTCTGAAGGAAATGTGAGGGGAGTATACAACTGCAAACACTAGAATGTTTAAGCACTTTGTGCTATAACACCACTGAACCTCTTCAGAGAAAAGTTGAAAAGCAGTTTGATATTAACACTTAGGATGAGTAGTCCTAAAAACAACAGTTCTCTACCTTTTCCAACTACACTCGTTGACAAAAAAAAAAGTTAAACACCCAGATGGAATAGTGGCAATTAAATAAAAATGCATGTGTTGAAAAGTGTGACTGGCTTGCAAAATGTACAATATTGGATCAAATGGATAAAAGAGTTGGCAGTAAAGGCACCATATTGGTTTCATGTCAGTAGGATGTGACACTTCCTCCAACCTGGATTCAAGTGGCAGTTCAGTGTGAAACAAAGTCATACAGGTGTACCCTTTTCTGTGGCAAATGGGCTCACAGCTGTTGTATGCAGCTCTCAAGGCAGATCGGGTCTGGGTCAGAGTTGATCTCTGAGCTAATCAGACATATGTTCAGTTGAGGAAGATCAGGAGACCTGGCTGGCCACAGGTGGACTTCAAAATGATGCAGGCAGATTATACACATGTGCCATGTGTTGGTAAGGGTTGTCTTGTTCAAACACTGTCCTTGGGGTGCTGTCTCAGGAGAAGTAAAACATGTCGGTGCAAGATGTTACTGACACTGCTGTGCTATTAGGGTGCCCTGAATCTCTCCCAGAAGTGACCTGAAGTCATACCTTTTGGCCCTCAAAACCATCAACCCAGTAGTAATGCTGGAGAGCAGAATTGATCCATTTCTCTTTGCACCGGTACATATGCACTCACACAATAGATAGACAGATATTTTGCTGAACACAATACAGTGCTTCTCGTCATCAGTTTGTATCTCCCGATTAGGGCCCAATTTCAAAAGCAGCCCTCTCTGCTCTGGTGTAAATGGCAGCCTAAGTATGGGGCAATCGTATGCCAGTTGTTGAGACATGATGCAAGATGGCACAGGGTGTTGTAAAGAGTCCAATACATGTGTCAGGATGGCAGGCACACTAATGTTTAGCACCCAATATGATGATCCTTGCAAAGTGTGTTCTGCCTTGGGCTACTGGGACCCTCACAACATGTGACTGACCTTTACCCACTGTTCTAACTGACTGTTGGACACTCCCGAAACTACCTGATAACACTCTCACTCCACTTGTGCTCACACCCATCACACAACCAAATTATGCCCAGAACAAAATATTCCTTCTCAATGCCTACCTTTATTTTGTAAATGTATTTTAAATTGTCTTGACAAATAACTTGGGAAATCCAACTTTAAAGAGATATTTTTGAACTCAAATATCACTGTTAAAGCCAGTAGGTAAGTACAAACATTGTCAGGGTGCTGTACTCATTTACTGAATAAATACACAACTAATAAACAATTTGGTCAATTCTGCTGTCAATTATTACCCATTAAGGAGGACTTTGAATGTTTAGCTTTGTGGTCTATGGCCAAACCAGTCAGACCAAGACATCCAGAAAATGCAGTAACACATTTAAATGTTTATATCCACTTTTTACCATTAAACTAAAACAACTCTCATCATTTTCAACTCATGCTACTGGAGCAAATATTGGCCTCTCCACTGTGAATCAAAAAGCATGGATACTTAACGCTGCAGCACCAAACCGCCCTGAAAATCAGAGACGCTTAGCCAACTTAATGTCATAATCCCTTCCACTTCATCAGAGCTGCAAAACTACCTCCATGACGGCTCAGCTCTCCTAGTCCATGGGGGGAAAACTCAACCATCCAACCTCATTAAGTCTATTTATCAGAATGATCTCTTTAAAGTCAGCTCAACCCATCCCGTCGTCCTACTTAAAGCCAATGTCGCGTTAGCACCCATAGATTGTCTCTCTTATTCAAGTAGCTACATCACTTTAGATTTTCTTTCATTACAGAGCGAGGAACATCAACTCTGTCTTTTTGGGATTAATGTAACCGGAAACTTTGTCAGCATATATGAACATCTCCACTGGGAGAGATGGGGGCATCATTACATAAGCATCATTTGTCACTTTCTTGAAGGTTTTTTTTTTTTTGCTAGTTTAATGTAATCCAACAAAACCATTTAATAGAAAAAAAAATGATTGACCAGCGTGATTTTTTTTGTGCAAGTTACAATGACAGGCTTTCTACTTTACTAAAGCAGAGTGACTCATAATAAAATGCATGTGTAGCAATATTTTTCAATATTTGTTTGATAACAAGTAATATTTACACACTATTTTGCATTTTTCTCATAAGCAAGTTGTAGAGAAAAATGTTATATAGTTCTAAAATTTCCTCTATTTAAACAGAAGGTCTGAAAGCTTTTTTAACTCTAGTTTTACTTCCATTTACTTTTAACCAACTTTAAACTGTTCTCCGTGGCAAATGAAAACACCAGTTAGGAAAGGGTCACCTAGGTCAGGCATTTATTGTCTTTTAATAATGATGATTTTTCTATTCAATTGAAATTTCAAGGTGTTTTTTGTTTAAGTAATGATAATGATTAATTAGAACACCTCTTCTCATTACAGAACTTATTTGCCTGTTGACTCCCCTGTTTATAAATTATTTTAACACGATTGGATCATTTTCAAAATTACATTATGTCATAATTTCAAAATTTAGAGATGGCACAAAGAAAACCACATCACTAAGTGGCAGTTCAGAAAAAAAAGATAATTATAGGCTACTACTATTTAGGCTATGCTTTTGAGAAACAAACGACAGATTCTTCATTCACCTAATGCAGTTTGAAAGCAGCTGACTGGGTCCTGAGTGCCTGATAGATCCTTTAATGCCAATCCTTCCTATAAATTATATTTATATGTATGCATATTATGCTGTTACAGAAAAAAGCCTGATGATGTTAATGTACCAGCATAAAAATTGCTTCAAGTTCAGGCTTAAATTCCTGAACCTTAAACACTTCCAAATAAGATCTTGAGCTCAATGGGTTTTTAATCTGATTAAGTAAAAGGAAAATAAATGAATGAATAGGGTGACTATGTACTAATATTTAAAAAAGAAAGGAAAATTCAAATTCAGACATAAAGCTAAAACATGCCAAACAAAAATGTACAATATCTACCAAGCCCATAAATATGAACTTAACAAAAGCAGACAGAAGTACAAAATTAAGAAGTAAAAATATTCCCAAACATGGAAGTGTAAAATACCAACACAGAAACCTATAGAATATAATATATAAGCACCCCTTCTAGAAAGGATCATTACCACACATCCCAAACAATACAAACACTAATGTCACAAAAGGCTCTCCCTGACAGAGCAGAAACCCCCTGGAGGTTGTTGAAGATTCAGGTGGAGCAGGTAAGGCAACAGAAACCCAAAGTTAGACACAGCTGAAGGAACATCTCCCTTTTTAAAACTTGGCTGTGCTGAGGTGCGTCTGGTGGGGTTCTCTCATGGCCTACAACTGGCAGGAGCAGAGCTTTGTAAGGGTGCCTTCAGTCCCCAGAACACAGGAGTTTGGCTTGTACTTTAGGAGGACTTGGGGCGTAAAAACCTGCCCAAAGGCTGTGGTGAAAAAGGCCCTGACTGTCTGCTACGGCTGGTTTCACGTTAAACACATCTACTAATGCGATTCAGCACTCCACCCCCTGTCCTGCCAGAGGCTAAGCCAGACTCAGAGATGGAAGAATACCGGGCCTAGCGTGCAACAAATCCATTAAATCACCTGCCACCTTCAGTCTCTCCAAGAAATAGGTGATGTAAACATAAAAATAAACTTTTAACTAAAGAAAATCAAAGACCCTGCAGAGGCTGCTAATCCAAAACCAGAACCCAGAACATAAAAATTAAGGGCCAACCTGTTTTCCTTAAAGAAATACATGTTGTCCACCCCCATAATTTTCAGAATTTTAAACTAAAATCATTTTAGTTTAAACAATGACTGTACACTAAGCTCTGGACATGTAGTTTATTACT
Organism: Kryptolebias marmoratus; assembly: GCF_001649575.2. Lineage (NCBI taxonomy): Eukaryota > Metazoa > Chordata > Actinopteri > Cyprinodontiformes > Rivulidae > Kryptolebias > Kryptolebias marmoratus. The sequence continues at coordinate 15,699,741 of NC_051434.1, forward strand.
ATTACTACTTTTTTAGAGTATTCTATAAAATGGTCTATACATTCAACATTACGCAAATCTGAATAAACAACTCACTGAAAAGACATAAATGGTAAATGTATCATTTAAATGCAGGAGCTTCCTTTTTTTAGTTATAATTATAATAATTTCATCATTTTCTTCTTACTAAACATTGAAAATTGACCAGAAAGACATAAAACACCACACACAGATTAAATCAAATTGACATTGTTGAAATCATTCTGTGCATTTGATACATACCTCACACTGACACTCATATACAGCATCTTGAATGTAAAATCGCTCAGCATCTAGTTAGTGTACGGAACTGGGCAGTTCTCTAAATACAGCACAATCGAGCTCTTCATTTATTTAAAGCTGCTGCACTAGGGGTCACCATCCCCTACATCTGGTCCAGCTAATCACTCTCTCTGAGACTGAGAGGTGAGAGGGCTGAGGGACAGAAACAGCTCACATATATGTGCCAACATGAACCCTGACCTCACCTTTCAACCCGGTCTTTTTCTTACTTCTCGACTCCTCCGCGACACTCGCTTGCTGCTTCCATGCTGATCTGCTGCTGCTCTCTGCAGATGACAAGGCTTTCTGAGGCAGGTGCTCTGGGGTACTGAAGCCATCATCGGAATTTCAAATTACTTTTCCCCGTGATGGACCACTTTAAGTTGCTCTGTCACCACTTCTCTCCTGCCTATCTCCTATCTCTCTGTAATATAGCATGTAATATTTTCTTTCTCTCATATCCCCTCTTGTCTACTCTTCTCACTCATTCTCTTTGCACACACAGGCACAGAGGTACATGAGGATGTCATTTAACTAATGTTGGTGGTAAGAGCCTTTGAAGAAGAGCAAAATCATGAGACGATGATTCAGTAAGGCATTGCAAAATTTTTGAATTTTTGCTACACTATGCATACCACAGTAATATGACTTTAGAAGACTGACAAAATAGCATCGCTGGTAGATTTTTATTAGGGGGGTGAAGAAGGGGTGGCCAATACGGCAAAAATATTGTATTTTAATATTGTATTTTTCACAGTTAAATCACAACAAGAATTGTATCACAATTTTGAATTTTTGATTTTTTAAAAAAGATTTTGCAAAATTTAAAAACAGCATAACCAAAATATTTTCTATGTTAAACATAAGGGGGAAACCACAAAAATACATATATTGGTATATCAAGAACATTTAATACCAGTATGTCAGCTTTTTTTGGTACTCATAAATCAATATATCATCAGTGTTTGTTTTATTTTCTTTGTTTTTGATGACATTTTCATTGATGATGGTATTCAAGATCAAGGCTTACATTTAATCACAAATATTCAGGATAAATTTAAAATTTAAATTTTATGTAAATAACAGTTGTGTTGTCTCATCTAAAGAAAAGCCAGCTGAATTCGTATATATCATGGCATTGGAGTGTTTTTTAGGGAAAAACTGCTTTAGTTTTGTTCTCTCATTAGTGAGGCAGAAGGGGAACTGCAGTTGTGCCAATCTAAACCACTCCCTGTATGTAGAAATACTGGTCCCATTTAAAGCCTTAAAGTACTTGAAGGCTGGTGTCAGTGCAAATGGGGCTTTGCCCTTATTAAAAACATACACCTCAGATAATTAATTTTTCTAATATGTTAAGCTGTTATTAGCTATTTGGGGCTTTAAAAAAAGCCATATGGCACTTTGATTGTGTGCAGAGATGTTGGGCGGGACTTAAATCTACATCCCTACTCTGGTTTCAAAAATAAATTTATGGCAGTTTCTATGACACATGTTCTGCTCATCAACATGTATTATAACTAGACAAAAGAAACTGAAGTCATACAGGACCAGTGTCCCCTGTACAATGCAGTACAATTTTCAGTCCTACCCCCCATGGAAACAAATGGGATATTTTCCTGACTAAAAAAATAAAATTAGACTTCTGTTGATTTTTGCTGATTCATGTAGGTCTTTCCTTGCTTTAGTTGTTCAAATATTATTTTTTAAATACATTTGGATTCAATTAGTTATTTGAGGCTTTAAAAATGTCATGCTACACTGTGATTAACGATATTGCAGCATGTTAGCAAGTTTGCTGGAGTGTAGGCGAGACTTTTGTATCGAGGCTACAGCCTCGTGTTCCTAGTGTACAGACTCTGGCTTCAATAAACAGAAAAAAAAATACATTTTGGCTTCATTTCTAATGGATGTTTATAGAGTCACTTTATCTATCTTTATTCATGTTGATGGTCCTGCTGGCTTCAAATCCCAGCAACATGAAAAGACAGGGACACAAGGTCTAATATCATTATATAAAGTTGATGGTACAAACTGCAACAAACACTCCGATGATGTGCCTCACCTTGATCTTGCAGATCAACTAATCAATGGAAAAAGGTTAACTCATGCTTCATTTGCTTTATAATATAGATAATGCATTTTGCTACTAACTGCTGAGTTACTGAAAGAGTGACCCCCCAATAGGCTTCATTTTTGTGCATTGCTTGTTAATTGTGAGTCAGGCTTTAAGAAAGTGTTTTGCACCTTTAAAACAAGACCTATTTGTGAGGGGTTACTTTATATTAAGCAGTAAAAATAATAGCCTCAGTAACTGACGTAGAATCATTCCTTTGCTTTGTTGTATTGCATTGAATCTTAATATGATGAATACAAACTCATATTGATTTCTATTTTGATACACTGATAATGATCTAATGATCATTATCTAATTTGTATAATAGTATTGCTTTTACTTTAATTTCATCAAGTATTTTTTTAACTCATCGATATGAACACTCTGTGAGTGAAAGTAAATCTTTGGTAATGACTAATAGCATACAAATTTGGGAAAATATTTTTAAAGAGTGATGTATGTCCATATACTGGTACACTAACAAGAATAACGGACATAAGAAATAAGACAAAAATCTTTTTTTTTTTTTTAGATCAAATGATTGAGGGCAACAGGTTTAACGGTTCATGTTGTACATTATTTAAAGAAAAGTCCATAAAACTTTGATCTAAACACTAACTGAATAGCTGTCAGATAATTGTAGTTGAGTATAAGCTATCTTGCAATAAATCAGTAGCAAGACCTCAACACTGCTTATGCATCATAATGGATTACTTCTCCACCTCGAGATTTAACAGTTTTTAATTATGTTGAAACTTCTGCTGTGACAATTTTACAGAGATCGGTGGAAAAAAAAAACTTTACTGGATATATAAACTTGCAAGATTAATCAGGTTGAAGATATCGGAAATCTGTCATGGGAGACCACCCCCTACCCCCACCCCGTCCCTGAGCTTTCCCATCCTCTTCTCAATACTAAAGCACTATCAGGAACTATGGAGATAAGCAGCAGACAGATAACAGGAAGAAAAGTCTGATGTGTGGGTGGGCCTTGCACAGACTGACAGTCCCACCCTTCTGTCTGGTCAAGGCAGTTCTTCCTTTGTCCCCAAACAATGCTGGTCAAAAACCTCGTTTTTAACATTAGCTCCTACCTGTGTCCTTTGATGTTTGCTGAGGGACATTTAGAAAACCTTCTTGTAAAGAAAATAAGTGTTTTTGCAACTGTCTGTCTTTATTTTTCATTACTTTAATTTATTTGATTTGCACCAAATATACTCAAACTGAGACTACATGAAGCTCAATAAATTCAATATTCTAGCTGGATGCACCAAATACAAAGGGTTCGAATCAAAGTCATTAACATTTATTTGCTACACATAGACTCAAATTTGAAGTTGCTGTCATGCATAATTGTCAGCATATCCATGGTACATAAAGAGGCAGGAAGGGTAGTGGTGGAATGAATTGTGACACTTTGTCTGGCTTGTCATACTTAGTTTTGTCCTCTGGACCAACGTTTGACTTTTTCAAGATGGTAAAGATTTGTCTAACATAAAAGTTATGCAACTGTGAGTGGTCTTTTACACTATAACACCAAGACATCATACATCGCCAAACAACCGAAAAAAAGACCACACTCAGAATAAAACAAATCTAAACAGAAAAAAAAAAGATATCAATCAATCAATCAATCAAATTTTATTTGTATAGCACATTTCAGCAGCAAGGCATTTCAAGGTGCTTTACATAATTAAAAACAAAATAAAAACAGCATAGTGTCTGTGATACAGATGTGCTGTAGATGCAGATATTTAATCAGTTTACCTGTATGTAGTAAGTGTCTAGGCAAATGACTGCATTTATTTTAAGTTTTGTATTTCTGAATATTGACTTAAACAAATGACACCCAGATTGCTTTAACACTTTTATCTTTCTCTTTGTACATGAACAACGTAAAAAACAAAACGACTATTTGTTCAAATTAGAACTGTTTTGATCCTTGCATTTTGCAGCCTTTAAATAAAAACTGGTGACTGGCACCGCTGATGTGTCCTGTCAGTGCTACTGAACATCAAATGGGCATTATGAGGGTGGTAAGCTCTTCTTTGCGACTTTGTTCAATCTGACAAGCAAACAACACAAGCCAAGAAGCTTTGAAATAAAATTCATTTAAAAATATCCACTTTTAAAGCCAACAACAAAAAAACGCTGTGTTTTTTTACCCAGTGTTCCCAATAAACTGAAGCACATAGATCATTAAAGGCAGCCAGGGCTTTGTGGAAGCCCATTTTCCTACCTGCTCATGCATTTCTTTTTATCACACATTTTGCTGAGGGGAAATTCATGGATCATGAATGTTGCAGACCCAGTTCATGCACTCAGGGCCTACCTTGAATACATTAATGGCTGGTTGAAACAGGTCTTGAGAACAAAAGTGAAACTTCAAAACAGCTGCACCATCACAGACACTTCAGATGTGCTGTAGATGCAGTGCCTAGCACCTGATGGACAATACCTCTACAGCAGAAATAGAAGGGATTTTAAATATTTAAAAGAAACAGTTTGTGAATGAGGAGTGATAAAAAAACACACCTTTCATACCAAAAACCTGTGTGTATATGTGTGTGTAGTAGGTTGCCAGAAATCTCTTGAGGGCTTTAAAAGCTAATATCCTGCAGGGATAGAGAGGTTCACAGTGAAATAAAGGGCCCGCTAAACCAGCCTGCAAAGTCTTGCCCACTGGGCAACAAAAGTGTTATATTCAGAGGAAAAGTAATGCAGCACTGCTCACAAAGGAAGATAAAAGAAGAATAAAAGAAAGTGAAGTGGAAAATACATACAGAAATTGCATAACATAGCACCTAGTGTCCCCACCACTGCTATATTAAAGAATGAAATAATGTGTCATGAAATTAAATTCAATTATGTTGCTTTTGCTTGCTTGAAAGTGATATGAGTGTATAAAATAAAATCTCATACAAATATTAAGCTTTTAATATACATAGACAAAATAAGAAAAAGTATTCTTGACATGTTTGCAAATGTTTGTTTTTCTGTGCGCTATGATTATATTATATTGTGGGTGGGACAATGTGATTTGTCCCCTTCTGTCCAAGACAAATTTCCCCCCACTGGGGACAATAAAAGATATCTTGATCTTGATTTGTTTAAACAAATGACACACATGCCTTGAAGCATGTCGCCAAAAACATTGGTCAAATGTAGGTTTTTCATAGTTTAAGAGTGTTCAGCTATTTTAGGAAGAATAATCAAAATCTTTGAAATTAAATGTTCAAAACAAAAGAAGCAAAAGCATTTGCCAAGAATGTTTTCATTTGACAAGATGGTATGTTGCTGTCTATGAACAAAGACGAGCAATGTGGTACTGACAAGCCCAGAAGCCAAAAACAATAAATTGCAATCACAGTGTTTAGGGTCCCAAGGTTTTTAACCAGCATTGTTTGGGGATGCATGAGAAATGTGTAAAATAACAAACCAATGAATAATATGAGATACTGATCACCACTGACTTCAAAATATAGAAATAAAAAAATAAAAACTCTTCATCAATGTCTCAACCTGTAGGCCTTTCTCAAGATCAGCATTCATTAGAAAATGGGCTATCCACGTATGTATCTGCTGCTACTTATCTAATCACATTCTTTCTTTAGAGTGAAAATAACAATCAGAGTCTTCAATGGTAGATTGTCTTGTCTTGTTTCATTGACTTATTAGTAATGTTTGGCCTGTAACAGTTAAGGTCACAAGTCTTTTGTCGCTGTTGTTTTGTAGGCTGAAGGATTAAATGTGTGTAAACCACTAGTCTAGTACCTTTTTCCTTCCTCTGCCAAAATTATCTGCTGAAGCTCTTTTGACATCCTTGTTATCCCCACACCAGACCCTAGCACTTTGTCACACACTACATTTGAGCCCAATACCTTGCTGTACTAAATGCCTAAGCCAAAGGCCAAACCCTGTCAGAAGGTGGAGATATGGCGGCGAACCCAGAACGCAGACGCATGACTTTAACGAACGTAAATACTTTAATTAACTAAAAATACAAACAAAAGGGCTGGCGTAGCAGCAAAACAAACACTAACAACATCCAAAAACGAGGAGTGAAGGCAAAACCAGACGGACAAGAACTAACAGGCAAAGCGGAACGAAATGACCCAGTGGAGAATGAAGAACAAAGACCGGTATTTAAAGACTGAGGATCAGGAGGAAAATGGACACAGGTGAGTGATTGCAAACAGGTGAGAATAATGGCAGTGATTGAGTTGTTATGGTAATGTGGGTGTGGCATGAAAGACTGGAATGTAACAGAACAGCATGGTATGGAAGAAAGAGGCGTGGCAAGTTACTGGGGGAGGTGAAAGTGACAAGACATGAACACAATTTAAGAAACAAAGCAGAACAAAAACTAGAAAACCAAACAAAAACATCAAAACCATGACAAACCCAGCACCAAGCTAGAACTACAGCTTCAGCATCTTCACTGCCACCTCAATAGCTCTAGCCCAGAGTAGCACTAGTTACTACATGGTGATATCATAGCTTCTGCCCTGGACTCTGCCAACATGATGGGCCTTGCCCAGTATTCCACTCAAAGTCAAGTTCAAGTCAGTAAGCAAGTCCAAGCCAACCAACCTCCACTGCCAAGTCAAGTTTCTGTCACTGAGAAGTGTCCATCAGATGCCTGTCAGAAAAGCCAAGTTCCTATTTTGCAGTCTGCTGATGTATTTTCTGTCACTGAGGGGGTCCTGGTTGGTGGCCCTATAATCCAGGAGAGCCCACCAGTTTAAGTCTTTGAACCATTTCAAGTCTTAGGGTCTCTTTTTGTTGCTCCAGCTTGCATATTGAATGCCCTCTTAAAATACCTTACCTGTCTTAATGGCCTAGTTTTTTGTGGGACGTTAAGTTGGGGTTATTTAAGGTTTGTTTTACCTTTGCTTTTTATTTTCACGGTCCTCATCCTGATTTAATTTTGCAGAAACAGTTTTGTTCTAACATTCTTTACTCAGAACACCTGATCACACACACACATACTGTATATAAAGTATTATCAGCATACCTGCTATTCATTTTGGGATTGTTATATATTTCACTTGTTTTCCATTACTTCTTGTCAGCTCTCATGTAAGCCAGTTTTTACCAAGTTTGTATTTCATGCACTCCTGTTCATCTGCAGCGCCCATGGTATGGTAAATAAACTTTTTTATCTTGATCCTCTACTGCCTCATTTGGGTTCTTCCCCTCCAAGCCAGACAAATCAACAATAAATGTTGATCTTTAGAATGTTTTTTTTTTTCATGTAATTCAGTTTTTCTTTAGATATTTCAGATAAAGAGAAAGATCTAAAGGCTGAGACTTTAATAGTTTATTGAAATTCTGAGAGAAACCAGTATGCCATCCCTTTTTGCAGCATGGTGCAGCCAGTGTTCAACTTTCTACAGGCAATGCCACTGCATGATAACTGCCTAAATAAATCATTTAACTGAATGATTAAATGTTCTACTTACAAGAGGCAATGCCCCTGCATGATAACAATCTGAATAAATCATTTTAAGGAATTTTCAAATGTTTTAGAAATGCTACAGTCTCAAAGATTGAAGCCCCACTCAATCACTGTCTGGTATTTCAAATGGTTTAATATAGACAATCATAAAATACTCCATTAATTGAAAAGCTGATATCATTTGTGATGAATGACAGTTTTGCCTGGGTGGAGCAAATGTAAAGAAAGGATACAAGTAAGCATTTATTTATGTCCTTCTGGCAGAAAAGAAAAAAAAATCCCCAATTGTTTGAATTAAAAGACATCAGAGGGTGCATCGTTCACCAAGACAACTGCTGGATACTTATAAATTTAAAACCTCATATTGTTTCCTCCTTGCTCTACATTTTTTCCACAGTTTCTGAATCTTTGCACAATTTTGCTGTTAGACAAGCAATCCTAAACCCTCACTTTGATGGAGAGGTACACTGTTTACCATCCGTATATTTTCAGAGAAGGAACAGAGTTGGATAAATGCCAGGGAAAAACCTGGTAAATGTCAACAGATCAGTTTCAACTCAAATAATGAAAGGTCTTCATAAAGCACGTCCCTTTCATAATTTTGGTAATATGTTATTATTTTTTTTCCTGCACAATGCTCCAAAATGTCTTTGCTATCAAACACAAATTCTGTAAATAGCATAAGAACTCAACTGGCATCTTCTGTCTATTTCTTGATATTGCAGTCCACAGCTAAACATGTCTCTGCCTTAATGTGTCAGAAAATACCTTTAGCCATGTTGAGGATAAAGGTGCGAGAGCTTTTTGATCAAAATCTATTGCTCACCATATAACAAAGTTATAAAGTGACTTCCTATTAACTGTATAAATCCAGGGTTAGTCTGTGAAATAAATATTGGATTTTTGAATGTCATGGTAAAATGCCACACAGTCAATGGATGGTCACAAACATTGCTCCATGGATAGCTATTAAGCCAATGTATGTGGCCTCAATGTGCTATGGGTAATATTTTCATTTGACTTGTTTAAATGATTTTCTGATTTGGTGGAAAATATAGACCGAGAAAATGTCAGACTTCTCCCAATATCTGAGCACAGAAACTCGCTGCAACGCTGCAGTATGTACCCTCAAATTACTCTGAGATTCAATGGTTCTGATTCATGATGGGAATAATTGCTGTAATATTGCACAATATTGGAGAGAGGCTTGCACTCACAGCTGGCCCATGAGGGGCTGACATTTAAAAAACTATCTTCGGGGAGGACCCATTGCCTCTCACAGTTGGAGGCCGTGTAGATGTCACTGGTTGCTTTAATGTTCACTATTCATCTTTACCTTCCCATCCAACGTGACAGAGACAAACATCACAAACATGCAGATATGTGTTTTACCACAATATAACCTGTTAAAAGAAAAAAAAGGCTTACATAAGTTTCATGAGAGCTTTAACTGGTGATAGGTTTTAATTACATACTATCTAGAGCTGCCACTATTAATTTTTTTTTTGTTTCATTTCATTAAATGATTCATTTTCTACCAGAATTCAAAAACAACAATTTTTATTGAGTTCATTTTTTAACGGCTAACTTTGGTATTTGTTGTGTAATATCAGTGAGAACTGCAGCAGATTTGAGAAATCCTTTTTTCGAAGTAATTCAGTCACATAACTACCATCAGAAAGAGGAGAAAAACAAATACAACACAGATAATTAAAAATAATAACGAAGACTGTAACATTGCTAACTGTTTTATAACCCATCTGATGCACTTTGTTCCATAATTTCATTTTTTTGTTGTTTTACATTGAAATGTATCAGGTTTAAATGTAATTCATGTAGCTGTTAACATTATAATTAAATGTGCTTAAAATATGCAGAAGTAAAATTCAGTGGGTTGTAAAATCTGCACATCAACACACACAGGAGTTGTGTTGAGATCTGTTTCCACACCTACAGTAAGTATAGGCTATTTCGAGCCACCAGAAGGTGTTTTACCTGATAAATGGAAAAAAGGGGGGGTAAAAACTAGATAAAAATAATTTATTTTAGAATTTTACCTAAAAAAAGAGTTACCTAAAACAACAGAAGTTCAGAGTAAAGCAGAACAAAGCTGGTGGGGGAATCAGATCTCAACGGTTGAACGCAATTCGCTACAACGCCGGTCAGCACAGTGTTAATTAATTAAATGTGGGCCCAGATTCTTGTCTGAAAGGTTTCTCAAACATTTACTCACTGGAACATGTAACAGACAGTACACCTTTCCAACTTCATAGACTACATTTAGCACCAAAAAAAAAAACCTTATGGTGGGTTTGTTGTTCCTGCTGGCTCATCATAGCCCCTGTGTGTATCACTCCTCTGCTGCTGTTAAGCCAGAAAGCATTGCAGAGCGTACAAACCACCCTTTTGTTGTCAGCTCGCTTGAGGACTCCCATACTTTAGAGTCATTCAGTCTTTGAAAGCTTTTATGAACTGACTAAACTCTTTATACTGTTCTTTTCTGTCATAATAGTTTGAAACTGTGGCCCAATCTTTAAGGAAATGAAATACAAACTCACAAAATTGATGTATTAACTAAAAATATCAACATCTACAAATTATAACTGTTGTCACTGATTATGCTGACTTTTCAGGGAAGCCCCAATACTGTGTACACCCCAACACACTCACCCATTCTTCCCCTGAGCGAGATACATGCTTTACTTCATCAGCTTTAAGAGCAGGAAGATAAGTGGATATGTGTAGCGCTTTATTTCCATGTCAGGTTCCTCTGTTTCCACTTGATTGGCCTTTCATCACACAGCATGTGGTGCAGACAATAAAGCAACAGGATGCTGAAGCATATGAATGGAACGCGTTGGGAAAGTGAGAAAGCACAGACAAGGTATGATGACTGATGATCTTCGAGGAAGCGTCTCAGGCGAGAAAAGCAGACAAGCTGAACCACAAATCTTGTCCTACAATGAAGCATTCAGGATAAATGCTCAACTTATTGATACTATGTGTGAATTCATACTCAGTGTGACAATTAACTAATTGCCAGAAGCTAAAAAGGCAGAAGAAAAAACCTTATAGCTTTCTTTCTCTATCCTGCATATTTTTTTAATCACAAAAACGTTTTTGTCATTTTGTGAAAAAAAGTGACTTTGCTATTCTAAAACCATACATTCCAGTACTATATTGTGCAATTACAGGACAAAAAGAGCATTATTACGAGCCATGTTCCTCCTACATGCCTCCATGTGTCCAACTTTGTGTGTCAACAGTGTAAGGAGAAACATCAAAATGCAGAAAGTCGGGGGAGTGGGAGCGGTGGCTTATTACGACTCCCACTGGAGGATCTTCAAAAGTGTTGCGCTTCGACACCCAATGCGCTGGGTTTGTTGCTTTCTGTTTTAATCTAGCCTAAAGATATGAATTTATCAAAGGAAATTCTCAGTGTCTGTTTTTAAGGCTTCGCTGCAGTGTTCAGATATCCCCAGAATTCAAAGGAGCGGGGCCAAAAGATGAAATGATGAACACACCACCAGCTCCAACTCACCGAGATGTAGCAACACAGTGCAACAGCAAATCACAAAATTAATGGAATGATTGTATGACTGTGTTGATATAAAAGCTGATGTGGAGGAGACTGCGTGGGAAGAAAAACGGTACTAATAGCGTCGGCAAAATCTCGTTTGTCTAGATGCAAGAACTTCTTTTTCAAATCTCACTGTAAAATCTGTTAGTGCTGCGAACAACAGTTGCACTTTTCTGTAGCAAATTGCAGCGATTTGTACAAGATGTGAATGCACAACTTTACATGTTTCAGGTTTTCATTTCCCACTGCTGAAGATGAAGGCAGACGATTATGCAATGGTATTATTATTATTTTTTTTCCATTTGTGTGTGTTTGTTACCAAAATTTCTGAAAAATCACTGGGCAAATCTTAATGAAACTTGCAAAAAGTTTGCAACTTAACCTTTGAAGGCAATGTAATTTAAGATGGCTGCCACAGCGACTAACCCTAAAAAAAATTAAAAAAAAACACAAAAATGACTATAACTCAAACAGTTTTATAGATACTGACCTAAAATTTGTTGTGATAGCAACTGAGATTGACCTCCAACTCAAATCCTGCATGTTAACACAATGTAAAATTTTGCTGTTATTTATTTGGAGTCAAATCTGTCAGTGAGCAAAATATCTCATGAGCCATGAGACGAATCTCAGTCTAAAACTCTAGCATGACAGGCAATACAGATTCCTTCAATGTGTCGTAAACAGTGGGGAAGGAGACGAACCCAGACTGCACACTCATGTTGAGGTGGCTGATTTAATAAAACAAAAACAAACGAAAGGGCCGACTTGGCAGCAAAACTGAAACTAAGTCCACACAAGAAAAAACTACAACATGGAACAAAACCTGGATCAAGGCAAAAACAACGGAGCAACAGGAACAGAGAGCAGGGGGACAAGAACAGTGATGCAGCAGAGTGGTGGAGAAAGTGACCGGGTTTTAAAACACTGGAGGTAACGAGGTGAGTGAGCACAGGTGAGTGATTGGGATTGAGGACAGGTGGAGATGGGCGTGGCAGACAAGCAAAGAGAAGACTGAGAAGGAATGAATGATGACAAAAGCAGAACACTACAAAAACTAGAACTAAACGGAAATAATAACTTAAACAGAAACAAGATAGTAAACAAACAATAAACTGAAAACACAAAACCCCAAATCCCCACACAATGAATGCAAACTCTTTAGATTTGATGCAGCATTCTTTACATTTCAGACTGTTACTGCCTTATTAATTTTTGATTTTTTCTTTTTCTGGGTTTTTAAAAATATAAATCAGACAAACTAATCTTTCAGTCTTTTACATTTGCAGATTTTAGGGATCCTCTTTGAAAGGGTAGTTTGCAGTTTGTGTCAGGAAAGGAATCCTCAGGAAAGTAGACATAGGTGAGCATACTGTATATACTCTATGTATAAGGAGCGTTGACCTTTTTGCACCAGTGGCAGCGACTTCAAGGTGGTACATAGTGCTAAAAGGGATTTTACACAGCTCCGGCATGCCTGGACGTCACATTGATGTGTGTGTGCGTGTGTGTGTGTGCAGGGGTGATTTACAAGAACTCATGACCTCCAATTCTCTTGTGCCCCAGTTTGTCCATTTCTTTATCCACTTTTCTTTGGTCAAATAGTGAACTCCACTCATTACGTTATGCATACTATTTACATTGATAACCCCTGCCCTCTAAGTATATCGTGAGTAACCCGGATGTCTGTACAAACAACAAGGCTTCGATGCAGAGATTCAGTTGTGTTATCGTAACAATAAATGACATTCCAGGTGTAAAGTTGAACATGTCTGACTTTAGGAACAAACGTTCAGTTGAAATGTTGATTAGAGTGACTAACGACAGACTGAAACGCAGGCAGAATTGCTGAAAAGATTGGTATGTTTCTACCGGTGAGTTCTCGCTTGTGCTTGCCGCATACACTGTGTGTGTGGGTGTATGGATGTAGTTTTTTGTGCATCTATCATTCGAGCCACTGCTTTTGCATAATTTAAAATAATTTAAAACTTAGATGATGAAATGTTTGGAGCAGACGTAAGTCCCAGTCAAATCCAGCTTCTCCCATTGCTCGAATCCAGCAATCAGTAAAGTGTCCAGCTTCAGTAAAGTGACAAAAGACATCCCTTCCATGTGAGGATGATGGCTGTATCATGAGTCACTGTTGCAGGTACCAAAAGCACAGTGTTTTGTGCTCCTCCTAGTGGAATTCATTGCCATTTTCCCAATTTTTTTAAAGCTAAAACACACACTGTCATAGATACTTCTACAAGAGTGTTTGTACGAATACGATCGTTGTGTAATTGTTCACATGACTAGCTAGTGATTAGTGTTCTATAAATAGCATGATTGGAGAGCACTCACAATTGCATTACAACTTTTTCCACAAGTTCAAAAATTGCAAGTCTATGGCTCATTGAAGCAAATATTTAAATCACAAATGAGGTAATTAAAATTGCCTTGGTAAATGTACTGTAGAAGTGTTGTGACAATACAACTGCAAAGGCACTTAGATTCATCTCAAAGCTGAAATGGTCTCAAGAAACAGCAGCCATCTTCAAATCATTGGCATATTTAGGTAACATAAAATTGGAACCAAATTTTGAATTGAATCTATTTAAAAAGATTCTTGCATGTTTTTATAACATTATGTTTATAAAATAAATATTTTTTAACTTTCAAAAAGGAAGGGGTTACTTGTGAAACTCAGTACTTTTGCTTTTGCTTGTACAGTTAGATTTAAATTTTTTTTTTTCTGTTATAATAAATGTGTTTCTGAGTTCTCTCATCCTACCAGGATGCATCACAATAAAAAGCAAATTATATCCAAATGAAAACAGAACCAATATAATCAATAAAGTCCTGTTTTGATGGTTGACATATACCTGAAAGATCTGCTGTGCCAAAGGCGTGGTAAATTGTAGTTTCTTGTTTTTCTTTTACTTGTGTCACTGAGATGTTACTCTTGACACTGCTTTTAATAATTAATCTCAACAAAAAAGGAGATAAGGATGCAAAAAAATTACTTTAAATTTTTTAGTAGAAACTCACATGAAGTCAGTTTACAAACCATTGTTTATAAAACACTGTTCAAAAACCATACTAAGAAGTTAGCGTTAAATTGTATGGCTTTTTTCTGTTTCGTCAAGTATTTTTTCAACACAAAATCTCATAATAGTTGCAAATTGATACGAAATTACTATATATATTTTCCACACAAAATAAAATACTAAATCTTCCCATCTGAATAAGTATCTGGTTGATCACAAAAAATATATTTTCTTTACCTATTAAGAAAATAAGAGAATGTGGTGATTACAATAAATAGGTTGTGCAAAAGTGGAAACCTCTTACTATAGGTGATTTTGGGCTCCAGGGGAGCTTTTCATAGGGCATATAACCATTTTAACTATTCCCCTCCCCCATACATTTTCTTTGGTTTGTCTCCACACTGCAGAAGCTCTGGCCATTTACAGCCTTTATAACTGCTTATATAGACTTTTTTTTTTTTTGCTCCTTCACAGTAGGTGCTTTCTTGGCTCAATAGGATCCCATGAGTAATGTAAGGGGGTGTAATTGGTCCGTATATAAGTGTACATTGACTGCAATTACAGCACCAAAACTTCTTGAAACTCCATTCAAAAAATGCTTAAATATAAACAACATGGTAAAGTAGAAGCTACTTATCTGGCATCGCTGTCTTCTTTGAACATGTACAAATTAGACTGACAATCAACTGAATGTTGCACAATCCCTGTGCTCCTCTGGTGGTGCGAAAGCAAACAACAAAAGAAATGCCTTAGTTTCACGACAGAAGTATCATAAGGACCTAACAGTTGTTATAAGCCTCAGAGACCCCTTTGGTCTGAAAACACCTAATGTTGCTTCAGCCAATTGACCCATAGCACTAAGGACAAAATAGACTTTTAAGAAGCTGCCATAGTCAGAGGGAAATACCTTTTTTTATGAACGCATACAAACCAACAGCAGAGAAGATAGGGAAGGGCATCACTTGGAACGAAAGAACAGAGCATGGAAGGGACATTTTGAAGAGATTTAATTGTCACAGTTGTTTGAGAAAGATAATTTTAGCATTCTAATGAAAGAGAATAAACCAAAATAATGAGACATTTGGTATGCACACTCAGGGGAAGCGAAAGAGAAAAGGGATTAGAAAAAAAAAAGGACAGGGCCTGTTAGAAAGGCAATGAGGAAAAAAAAACAAAAGGAACTGAGGAGCTGACAGTAGTCCGGGAGAGGAGAGGCTGTCATGCATGGTGACCACCTCTCATGGGAGATGATAACAAAACGAGCCGTTATCTAATTATATCTTGCTTACCAAATCGATTTGAGCCAAAAAACAACAGCAAGTGCAACAAGCGAGAAATCTTTCCCCAGCACCGACTGAAGCATAAATTGATGACAGCAAAATTGAAGCCGTCAATGGCTGCCAGAGAGAGCGGATGGTTCTGGCAGCCCAGTGATGATCAGAGATTTATCCACACATCTGCCTAACACCAATCCTGTGCAAAAACCTGGAAGTACTCCCAGTTTCTCGGACTGAGAGGATTTGAGTGTAGTAGCAAAACTAAACCTCCACTAATCCATTACCTCCCAGCAAGTTTCTCAGCCACGAACTTGCTTTGGAAGTCTAAAGGAAAGTACTCCCAAACACAGTCAGCATTCTTATTTTATTTTCTTGAAATAGAACTAATTAACAGAAGTGGACAATATCTAGCAGAAAAACTTTTTTATTATTATGTTTTTTTCACTATGCATTCAGTCCTGGAGTAGTTATACTCACAAAATCCCCATTGTGTCTCACTTAGGTTACTAGAGTGAGTTCCACATGCCAAATATGTATGAAACATGAAGTGCCATCTGCCCTACATGTGCTGTGCCAAGAAGTCACTGTTAGCTGCAGCAGCTGTTTGTGGACTGACTTTGATGTTTTATTAATTTTCTTGGTTGGTTGGATGTGTTTTTGGGGTTGTTTTTTTAGAGCTACACTACCTTGAGCCTCAAGATGCATTGGTAAAAAAAAAGACTTCCACTTGAGTTTAATAGTGAAAGGGAGGTTTCAGTGGTTTTGTTTTGCTGTTACACATTTACAGTCTCTCATTTTTGTTAAAAATAAAACCATATTTTTATAGCCTTCTGCCAAAAGCCAAAGATGGACAATAACAAGTTTTTCCATGTCTGTTACCATAATAGCTCATGGACCACTGGGCAGATTTTAATGAAACTTGCAGAAAGTTATCATTAGATGAACATCTACAACTGATTAGCCTTAGGAGTTTTCTTGATTCAAGTCTGCCACCATACCTAACTGACCTTAGAAAGCACAAACCTACTATAACGCAGTTAATTTTACAGATATTAACCTAAAATGTAGTGTAGCTGACCTGATTCCAACACATATTTGGAGCGCTAACAGATTGCACAAAACCTTTGTCTAAACCTTTTGCCAATAATTATTTGGAGTCAACTCTGTCTATTAGGAAAATTCTCATGAACCACTGGATGAATTATAATGTTGTGAGACTGCAATGGAATTTTTCCTATTTTCTCGCAGTTTTGAGTCACCAGTCTTCAGCAGTCCCAACCCAAAGAAATGCCTGATTAGGTCTAGCCATTTCTGCACTGTTGTTAACTCATGTTTTAACCACTCAGGCTCTTTTAGCAGACATATCAAGGCAATAGTTCAGATGCTTTGAAATTGTGGAAAAGTTTTCAACTTTCTGAGCAACCTCAGTTTAGAGAAATGAAGTTTAATTCTGTCGAGTTGATGAAATACCGGCCAAGACCAAAGTTGCGTGAAATGCTTTGAATTATTTGAGACTGGAGATGTTTCAGCGCTTTGATCTTAACCTTGCTCTGAGTAGCATTCAGTATGGTCAAATTTAAACTCTGTTTTCAAACTGAGGCTGTTCAAACAGTTGTCCCAGTTCAAAACGCCTGAACTATGGCTTTAACACTCACTGTAAGGTAATGCCTGAGATGCTTATTGCTAGACAAGTTTTGCAGTCTATTAAACAGATATTAGTGTCCACACGTAAAACACTTCAGAACCAAAGTGTGACTTACAGTTCTGCAAACACTAAAACTTGTGTCTTTTGAGCTACAGTGCAAAACTTTCACACTGATGAGATTAGCATGTTTTTGTGTGACTCAAGATAAGTTAAGAAGCAACCAATTCCAGTTTGTTTGATCTGTAAAACTCTGCCTAAAAGGATGTTAAAGCCACACAATCTATGAGGTATTATCCTCTAACAGGTGCACATCAAATTGTAGTGTGTATCATAATCCTAAACTATGTACGGTCTGCTTCACTGCAAGTACCGTATTTAAGTGTGTACAGATTGCTGAAGCCACGTTTTTGATTTCCGTTCATTCACTTTTTGTACTAGCCTTACTCCGTTCAGGGATGCAGAAAGAAATGAAGCTTATTCCAGCTATAACCTTGTGAGAGGTGGAGTATATCCTTGACAGGTCATCTGTCCATCACAGGTATTTGATAGCATTAGAATAACAAATAAAAAAATAAAAAGAAAAGTTGTTGTTCTGACAGCACTCTTTATATACTGTTTGTCATAAAATTATGTCCAGTGTTTCAACTTCATTCATTCTAAAAATGTATCAAATAAAAAAAGAGATTTACCTACACAAAGAAGAGGTAGGGCTGATAAATGTATAGTAAATGTCTGAAATAATATGGATCTTTTGCACATTTTTATAAGATTATTTTGAACAAAATAAATAAAAGAAAATGTCCACCTGTTGTTTTAAAATACTTTGAGGAATGAATGTCCTCTAGTAGATTAAAGATGACTGTAGACTGTAAGAGCAACAGACAAGCAAACAAGTTAAAAATGGATATAACTTGGTACTGGAAAACTGTTTATTTGGACAAAGGAAACTTAAAGCTGGAGGAAATCTTGAGGAATGCTAATTATGGTATTCACGGTCAAAACAAACTTTCAGGTAAGTATCTGACCCCATTGTTAATTAAACTGTGCACACAGACATCATTCTTTTTTGAGAGCAAGCAATACATCATTGTTTGAGTTTTAATTCATTTTAGGTGGTGCAACTTTTCTAGCATTTATGATCATTTGTTTATGCAGTGCCCTTTTTTATCTCACTGAACTGTTGACATGACAATAAAATAAGATATGAAAGTCTTATTAATAAATATCTAAAATATTTAAGGTAAAAAAATTAGTCAATTTTATTGATGTTGCTGAATATTACAGCCTGCATTTGCAAATAGTAGATGGTCTCTGAACCCTTGTCTCACTTCTGGTTTTGCCTTCCCATCTATTTCCCCATTCACACTGAAAACACCAATTTTATTGCAAATTTGTACACAAAAAGTTATGAAACTGTTATCACAGACTGTAAATCTGTTTTTTAAGCTGAAGAAAGAGATTCTCACAAACTCAAATTTTACTTTTACCCATGACCCCTTGGGAATCTGTTAATTGTGATTTGTTTATTCTCTATGGTAAGTACAAAAACCTACTGTACATACTGAAGAATATCAATTGACATAATCCAAATAAGAAACCTGTTGCTGGTGGCTCGAAAAGTGCCGAGAATAATCACAATGACTTTTCATATCCCAGAGAATATGAAGTCATCAGTCATCTTTGCTGGAAGAGGTGTTTATTTTTCACCCAGAGATCCTCTCGCTGCCCACTGAAACAACAATGAGCAGTAATTAGGGCCACATTAGCACGTTAGTATTCACCGGGGACAAAAGAGGAGCAAGAAGCAACGGAGGTAAGTGGCGTTTAAAGCGCTCAATGTGAAGTTTGAAAGAAGAGAAGGTAAGAGAACAAAGAAGTGAGACATGGAGGGAAAGCAAGAGCTGAATATGACAGGCCGCCAATCATGAAACATGTTTGGCGCATAAATGTGGACCTCTTAATGAATAAGACCCAGCAGCATGAGCTTCCATTATTTGTACCTATTAGCCCCCTCTCTGGGGCATCTGATGTGACTGCTGTGAGGGACTGGAGATCATGAGGAAGACACATCTTTTTAAAAGAATAAAGGGAAACAATGAAAAACAGAGCTAAGGGTGATGCAGTTGCAATACATTTATTGGATTTGCATGTCTATATATAGATCAACCAGTGTTGCTTTCATTGTTCACAAAGTAATTGTCTGCTTCCCATCACCTTCTGTCTCCAAACACAACTTCTTTTTACATATAGTATGTACTGTATATATTTATTTAAATATGAGACATCCTCGTACAGTACCGTGACTAATTATCTCCTGAAATACTGTATTAGTTGCATGATTACCTGGTTCCTCTATAGTTAATTACTCACCCTGCTCTTCTCTGACCTCTGCCAGCATGATACATTACACTACTTCTCCATCTCCCACTCCCTTCCTCTTCCTGTACCCTTCCACCTTTTTAAAAGTTCCCTTGAGTTCTTTTTGAAAAAAAATCACTTTTTAATATCTCACCTTCACTGCTCACCAAAAAAAGAGAAAGAAAATGGTAATAAAACATGCACAAATATTTTTCTTTCTCTCTGTAATTATCTGGACTTTGTAGCATGAGGAATATTTGTTGCACTTCCATTTAATAGTCAGAGGAAACAAGGTGCTTATTTGTTAGGCATATTTTTCAGAAGCCTATTGCCTTAGCGAGTCTACCACTGGAACCATGGAAATGATGTGTCAGCAAAGTTCTCCAAATAGATACCTTGGAAAAAGGTCATCTGACATTCAGTCTTTGATTTGACATGTTTGACAAGGTTCAGCTGCTCATTATTGTTCATAGCCACATACAGCTTAAAATTTTGAGGAAACCCTAAAACCACACACACACACACACACATTGGTGTATTTCCTGCTGTGTGTCAGGGTATGGTTTTAGATTATACCCAGCGGCCTATATTTACTACTCTAATGGTTGGCTAATGTAATTTAACTCAGATCAAAGTGCTACGTAGGCTAAATGTGCAGTGAATTGCTCGCATGTATCTTTAATGGGTTTTTGACCTTAGCCCTTCTGCAAAAAGTGCCTCCACAGTAAGTGGATCCGTCTACAGCTGGTGCTTTGCCAGGTACATAACTTACTTTACAGTAACTGGCAAAGTTCATTGTCCAAGCATATTGTTACTGAACTTACAAGACAACTATACCACACTGTAGCTATAAATTGCCTAAATAATGGTCTTTGATAGCTCGACATTGAGGTATAGCGTATATGGATTGTTGACAAATGAAACTCTTAACAGCTCTGCACGCCAACAATAAGGGGATCTGGTAAGCTGTTAAGCTGTAGAAAGCTGAGTTTACTTGTTCCTTTGAGGAAAGGGTCAGTGCAAATCAATACAAACTGGTTCGGAGTGATCTTCTTTATCTTCTGATGAAATGTACCTATGCTCTTTCTAGATGACATTACCTCAATCCAGGTTGACAACAAAGCTGTTCATTGCTTCACTGTTTCGTAAGAATGAACAAAGCAAAAGCTCACAAAACCACGCCTGCATATCAAATGGCTGGTTTCCATCCAATTTTTAAAATGCTAATCAGCTTAAACCTGTTCCTTTTAAAGAGCAAAAACCTTGTCTTTTGTTGAATATCATATAATCGTCGTTTCTGGTTCTTTTTATAACAAATAATAAGTTCATGCCGTCGGATGGAGATTAGTCAACCTAATAACTGTAAAAAAATTGAATTTTGTAGACCATTCCGACGGCTTTCCGAAAACATAATAGAGCCAATTGTCTCAGACACGCAAACGAGGCTCATTTGTGNATATCATGCAAGAAGTCTTTTAAATTCTAATAAAAAATTCACCTGAAGTTGCTCCCGTTTTCTAACTGCTGCAGAATTCCTGGGAGTTGGTGGTGCTATGTCAACTCGGCGAACGCCCCCTATGGTTGGCACGGCATTAGCTTTTCTTTTCTTTATTACCCTGGAAGTGAGAATGCCAATTTTATATTCTTCGACAATGATCGATGCCAACTTGCCATGATGATATTCAGTTCTGTGCTGCTTTGCATGACATAGTCTATATATAGTAAGTTGGTTCACTGCTGGGGTCTTGACAAAAAACAACAGATTTTTCAAAATCCCCATGTCCCAGCAGAGCCAGAGGGGTAAGAAGGGGAATAGCAGCCACCATTCATGCTTTTGTCGCGCTATACCGCCATTACGAATTTTAGCAAATGCTCATAAGGCAAGCATGACAAAATGCTTTCAGTATGTTTAATAAATGAATTTTTTTAATAACTGAGACCGCATACCTGTTCCTGAAACCGGTTTCCTCCTCACAACTTCGGACGGAAGGGCAGGGAATTTCAAAGCAATCCTCCTTGAGGTGGCTGGAACAAACAACTGCACCCGAACCTGGCTCGCGGAAATCCGCCCTGGTTTGCTGGACAAAGCGGATCCATGCACGTCTAATGGCACCATCCTTTGGAAAAGCATACGTTGATATCCCCAAAGATCTGTTGGCAACATTGTTGCAGTATCCAACTACACAATAGTTCGGCATTTCGTATTATTTACACTACAATACAATGCACTTGATACAATACCAGCATGAACAGCAATGGCGGACGTCTCCCTGTGCTGACGTCATCACCGACGATTTCCGAGAGTTACCGAGCGCGCGATTGGAACTTTCGGTTCATAGCAGACGCTTAAAAATTTTTGGTCAAAATTTGTTTTTTCATAAAATCCACCGAGTTAAATTTCACTTTGTCGACAGATATATGATATTGATGTTATTGAGATTCAATTGTGTAAAGATTATTTTGTAATCACTTTGCTCTTTAAGAACACATCTTAGAACAATCAAACTTTTGATAGGAGCAGTTAAATGATATGGCTAAGTAAGAATTTTGCCCTATAGTCCAATTTTAAACACTGCAGTCTAGACTTGTCCACACAGACTGAGTATCTGCTACAACAATGTTAGAACTAACTCAGATTACATACTGTCATACTGTATTAAAAATAACAGTTTTAACCACATCCCTAAAATCAGAATTAGATCACCTTAATGTCCGCATTAGCTTGTTGCCCAGTCCACAAAAAAAAAAAAAAAAATGGGTCTCTTGTAGCGCTTCAGGAAGTTGGTCCACAAGAAGGTGGTCAGTAGGTAAAGATTCACTCACCAAATGCTTGCCAACGAGCCTCTCTCTCAAGTCTGGCCCCAAGTGAGACTGGTATTTTTATTCCAGTTGAGATATCATAGTCCCTTGGTTTCACACATAATTTTGTCTGGCCCCTCATCCAGAACCAATTTCCCATAATAAAGGCAAACTATCATAACTTCTGATGTTTGTGCAACATTCAGATACCCCAACCACAATAAGATGATGACAGACAGATCGGGAAAAAACCTGCAGTGACGCAGATACTGTATCAATTTGTTGTGGTGGAGAGAGAGCTGAGTCAAAAAGCCAAGCTCTCAGTTTACCAATTACTCATTAATTCATCCCAACCCTCACATATTGTCATGAGCAATTGGTAATGACCCGCTGAAAGTTGATAGTGAATACAAGTGGCCAAAATGAGCTTCCTCCTCAAAGTGGCTAAACTCATCTTTAGAAATAGGGTGAGGAGAGTCGCTTCTCCTCCGCATTGAAAGGAGCCAGTTAAGGTGGTTTGGGTGTCTTGTAAGGATACCTTCTGGACGCCTTCCAAGGGAGGTGTTTCATGTTCATGATATGTCCCACTTGGAGGAAACTTCAGGGCAAATTCAGGAGTTGCTAGAAAGATCAGGTCTCACAAATGACCTGGAAATGCCTTGGAGTCTCTTGGAAGAGATGGAGGAGGTAGTTAAAGAGAGGTATATCTGGGGATCTTTTTCTAATAGGTTAACCCCCCAAACCCATCTTGAAAAAGCAGCAGAGGATGGATGGATGGCTGATTAGTTCAATCATACTGAATATTGCATAATAACAATGTTAGCAAAAGTTCACATAGTCATTTAAAACCGTTCTCTCTCATTATGCGATTCAATAATACTACACTGATATATTAACAACAATGACATTTACTGTCACAGATCTGTCCACCACACCAACTCCTTTCTTTATGTGCTAATTAGTTTTCTTTTTCTTTTTTGTAATTTAATAAAGAGTTCATGTTAAAGTCTGCTGGTAATAAAGAAGGGTTATGGCTCTCTGCAGATGCCTTGTTGCTGCATGTATTATTTGAGATCTACCTTTGAGAGCTTAGCTTTTCTCATTTAATGTCACAACCGTTTGATATGAATTGTCACCTCAATTATGTGCCATAACTGTCCCTTATAAACCGTAACACTATTTCTTAAAGGTAACTAATACATAAGGATTGTCCCTTACGGCTGTTTAATTTTCTGTGACCGCTGGAAGTGAGTTCCCTGCGTTTCATCTGCAGCCTTTAATTTATGGGTGAGCTAAATGCTCTCACAGTGCAGCTCCATTATGCAGCCTCATCCAGTGTTAAACTCTCGAAAAAACCTGTGACTCACACCAACCAGGTCCTGACAAACAAGCACAAAAACATCAATGGATTTCTCTTCACAAGATCTCTGCACTCTTCAGCATTTCATTTTTGTGGTGCGGCTCATTAGGAGCAAAGAAGTTGAACTGAGCTCCATCAGGACACCAGGATTCCATCAGTTCTCTGTATCTCTCAGCAGGTACAGTATGCTACAATGCTGTTTGCAAAAACGCTGTTTTGTGAACTGAAGAGAGCACAGCGTGATGAAGCAGGCAGCAGCATGACTTTCCAGAATTTACAAGTGAGAGGTGTCCGGCTTTAAGAGCAATCTAAACTAATAAAAAATATGCCAGACCATCTTTTACATGGTTAAATATTTGAATCACTACTTGAAGCTCCACTTGACATTAGTTTTAGCCAATCAGCAGACTGTCTGGTGTCTCTTCTCCATTATATAAATGTCAGCACATTTTGGTGGTGTGTACTTAAATTTTAAACAGCAAGAGGTGATTTTCTTGGGCCTGATTGATGCCAGGCTTGAATGCTACCAAGCAGACAATTTATTCAGCTTATTATAAACCCAGGTTCTCTAGTGACACATTATTTGCAAAAAATTCTGCCTGTCTGCACTTTGACATGGAGTAAAGAGGTACAAACTCTGTTTAACAAGATCAGTTCTTCAGTTGTTGAATCACCACTTCCATCTCTTGAGGGCTAATGAAAGTGGTAGCCATTAATAGGTCAGTTTATGTGATCTGCCATTTCTGCAGACTACTTCCTTAGAGATAAAGAAGGTGCTTGTCTTTTATTTGCCACTTCTCTTTCGACTCAAACCACCAGTCACTCTCTTCCTCAAAGCTGTTTTCCTTTCAAAGGCTTAGTGGCTTTGGTTACAGCCACAGCTCTCTGATTTTATCACATAAAAGGAGGAGAGATTTTCCTCGTTGTTTCCGCAGGTCTTAGGTATAGCAAGGTGGCAAGTGAGGAAGGAGGAAAGTAAAGACGGACCGAGACGGAGAAAAAGAAGAGGCAAACAAGATGTGGGTTCTGAGGAAAGCCAAATCAAACAAAGCAGAAAAAAAAGACAGTTTCACAAGGGTGAGTCAAAAAAACTGACTCGGTGCGTGGGCTAAAGTTACTCGAGAAATGCAATTAGCACATGGTCCTGTGCGTGTGAATGTGGTTATGGATGAGAGACAAGAAGACAAAAGAGAGACAAAGAGAAAAATGGAGAATCCCTGCAGGTAAGTCGAGCCACCGGGGAGCATTGCCTGGAGGAGAGAGGATAAAAAAGAAGGTGATTGACATTCACTTTAATCCACAACTCCCCACATGTCATCCAATTTTTACACCTGAAACACAAAGAGCTATATGAGACAGACAATGAAAGTGGACAGTGGGGAGCAGAAAAAAGAAAAAGACAATAAAAGGCAGGAGGAGAGTGACGGACACTTAATTCTTAACTAGACGACATACAGCAAGGGATTGCAGGACACAAGAGAAACCTGAGACTACTGGGGATTTGAAGGAGAGCACAGGAGAAATAGCATGACAAGGAAAAACAAAACAAAAGAAAATTACAAACAGGAAGTGAGAACGAATTGAAAAAGAAGCAGGCTGAACAAAAGAAGCCCAGAATAGTGGTATGAGTGCTGTTGAGGAACAGTGTAGCTCAGTGAGCACAGTAATTATTCAGCTGTTAATGATGCTGACGCTTTCGGAGCAGCTCCACTGTGTTTAATTTAGGGCATCAGGGAGCAAATACAGTGTTGTGCTGATGCAGTAGATAAGCCACCAAGGAAAACAAATAAGTAAAAATACAGCAGATGGATGGTTTGTTTGAAGATATGTCAAACTCTATAGGCGATATTCAAGGAGAAAATATCCCCAAGTTAACTCTAAAGTTAAAGGAAAATACCCATATATCATGGAGTAATGAGAAGTGGTCTTAACTTGTGCAGTTTATTGATTATGATGATGATAATAATAAATGAGAAAAATATGTGTTAATTTAATTATTTTTAGACAGAGTGGTTTTCAGTGCTGGATTTTCCTTTAGGTTTGCCAAAAACTTGACGCAGGAGCCAAGCAGAATGAACAGTATGATGGGCAAAGGCCTCACCAACGAGGATTCACAATTGGAGTAGTTGGCCAGAATGGTGCATAAAATCTGATGGATGAGTGATGAGAACAGCTAATACTAGTTTGTACTTTAATTCTGATGAACAGGTTTTCATGAGCTGTTGACAGATAGCCGGTATAATTTTAGGAGCAATAAATCTACGACTTTAGTACTAATGGATTTAATAGGAGTAGCAAAATATATAGATTTAGCAGTTGGAGCATTTTTGAAACTTTAAGAAACTATTTAACATGGCTAATCATGGTATACTGATTAGAAAAACAAAGAAGTGTGCTTGCTAAGGTATTGTTCTAAACCGGTTAAAGAGTTATATACTTTATAGAAAACAACTTGCACAAATAAATTGGTATAAATCTAGATTGATGAATATAAAATATGGTGTGTCCTAAAGGTCAGTTTTAGGGCCAGAAATGTTTCTAAAGTATATTAATGATTCATGTATATGAATAAATCATTTTCAGATGATACAAACATTTTCTGATCTAGTGTTGAATTGTAGCAGATTTTGGAGGTGGTCACTAAAGATATAAAGAAATGTAAAAGTTAGTTTTACATAAATAAGGCTGACCAAACTAATTTTACATTGTTTGGGACTCATAAGATATTTAAAGAAGTAAAAATAAATGTTAATAATCTAAACATAGAAGATGTAAATTAAATAAAATTCCTTTGTAAGATCTTATGCCACAAAAGCTGTTTGGAAACCATATGTGAAATATGTTGCAGGGAAACTGGCACAGAGCATTGCTGCTCTGGGAAAAAATGAGGCCTATTCTATATAAGACAGCATTATATTATTTATACTTTACATTAATTTTACCTAACTTGAGTTACTGTTTCGAGGTGTGGGGAAATACATTTGAAGTAATATGCAATCAATAAATGCAATGCAGAAAAAAATGATGGCTATAAGAGACCACACAAAAAAAAGCTTTAAAATTTCAAGATCTAATTTATCTTAAAAGAGCATACATATTGTTCAAAGTAAGAAATGATTTAGTTCCTGTTGAATTAAAGAAAGTGTTTCAGAGGTAGGGAGATGCAATTTAAGAGGCGAATAGAATATAAAAAAAATATTTTTGAAAAGTATGTGCTTTGCAGATTCAGAGGTAAAATTATGGAATGGTTTACCAAATGAACTGTAGCAATGTACAAAACTAAATCAGTTTTCTAGATAGATGGATGGATGGATGGATAGATGGATGGATGGATGGATGGATGGATGGATGGATAGATAGATAGATAGATAGATAGATAGATAGATAGATAGATAGATAGATAGATAGATAGATAGATAGATAGATAGATAGATAGATAGATAGATAGATAGATAGATAGATAGATAGATAGATAGATAGATAGATAGATAGATAGATAGATAGATAGATAGATTTGTAGATGAAGAGATAAATAGATAGATGAAGAGTTGCTGTTGAATTTAATACAATAATATGGCTGTAAAAATGGGGAAATGGTTGAGTTGGTTTTGTTGGTTTTGTTCTGTCGTTGCTTTAAAAAACTGAATAGGGTATTGAAATTGTTGAATTTTTACATTGTGCAAAGCGTGAAAATAGTTTAAAACTGAGACATGTAATGGGGTATAAACAGATAAGTTTATATTTCTGCATACTCCATATTGAACATCAAGAGAAAGATATATAAAATGTGGTATTGTGAACTTGTTTGAAATAAACAATGAATGAAATATTAAAGGATGGCTGGAGATGGGCACCAGATCCCCGTGACCCAGAAAGGAGAAGCTGGTAAAGAAAATGGATGGATGAAATATTAAAGTATCAAATTATGATTTATAATAAATATCTCAAACAAATTTGTAGTGGCCATCTTGAATTGGACTGACTCAAAAGGTTTGTCAGTTGTCGATCTCCATCCAATGATGGCTGTCTGAGAGTTTTGTTTAAATCTGTTCAGAGATTTTTTTGCTAACAGTCTAACATACATTCACACTGACACAGGCAATAAACATGATTGAAACCTCTCAATTGTAGCTTGTTTTTATTATTTTTTTCACCATTTAAATGAAAAAATTAGAAGTACTTATAAACACAGCTTATATTAGGGATTTATTTATGAGATTGTTTAATGGCACAACATCAGACAAATATGTAAACACTGTGGAATGGACAGAATATCAGCTCAAGACCAGTGTTGTGTCAGGAGGCTCATAAATTCTCAAGCAGGTCGTCAAAGTTTCTGGTTAAAAGGTCAGTAGAACTAATGGTAACTCTCTCCACATCAATGTTTTACCTTAACTTTAGCTACAAAAGTCCACACATGAGTCCAGCATAAATTTTTCAACAAGCATGATGTTCTCCCTGAAATGTTTTTTGCTTTTATATATAAATATAGTCAAGAAAACTCTTTTTAAACTCTAAAAAGTTCGTACCTGTAAACTCACGCAGAGTGTGTGGACTGAGAGAAGAAAACATGGTCAAAAACAGTGAAAATGTGGTTTTCAATAGATTCACTTCAGACAAAGTTCAAAAGAAATCCCTTGCTTGCAGCTTTGTTTTTAATTTTTCCTCTCTGAATGGTATGAGTTAGTTTACAGTGCAAACATTCCTATCATTTTTTTTCTTCTTTTGGTTATTTATTTTTCACCTTCGTTGTGGGTAAATATGTTGGGGTTTTTTTAAAAGCAAAAAAGAAGCTACCAGGCAGTTTGGTGAAACTGCAAATCACTGAGCTTCCCTAACACAACCACACACAAGTGCAACAGATTGCACGTTGGCGCCTTCAAACAAATCAGCTTCCAGGAGATGTTGTCCCTGACAAATCAATTCACTCGACCTGTCCACACACCCTATACGTACCGCATCTCCTATGGAGAGGACTGATAAGATTTGAATTCCATCACTGCTTGCTTTTTGCCTCAGGCAGCACTGCCATGGTAAATTTTGCGGTGTTTTATCTTGTTAGCAAACTAACTGTATCTATAAGCAGTGCCAGAGGCATTGTCAGGATCTTGAAACATTGCAGGCTTGGCCCAGCTATGAAACTTTTAGACTTTCATGAGATACTTGCATAATTTTCAAGTTCTTCAAGGGGTAAGTTAATTAGGATGTGTTATAGCAGTCATTATCATAGACTGGTTTTTAACTTGGGAATTCATGCAAAACAAGTACAACCCGAGTCCTCAGTTTTCATCTTTTTATCATTAAGTTATAGGTTACAAGTTATAAGTAACCATTTGATAGTGAGCTATTTTTATAATGCTTATATTTTATTAAACTATCTGAAAGTTGTAAAAATGTTCAGTGCCTAATCTATGCAGATGATGTTATCCTACATGTTGCTGCAAAGACTCCACAACAGGTTATCGAATAGGTAAATTGGAGAATTTTACAAAAGATTTAAGACTTATTATTTGTTCCTGAATTGCACCAGATCTGTCTGAATGTGTTTTACAATTAGACGTAAAGTCTGTGATGGTTCTTCTGTTGTTACTGATGACAAAAAAAAAAAAAAAAGTGGATGAAAGCCCTGTGCTGACCTGACATCAGGCACGATGACTGTGTTCTGAGCTTCGGGCCTCGTTTTCTTAAGTCCCTCAGTGGATTCCCTCTTGCTGGAGGTCTTGGTCCTTCTGCTGTCTTGCTGAGTTCCCTTCTGTGTCTAACTCACAGCCACTCCCTGTGGGCTGCGAGCCTGCTTGGGGTTGCAGGGTCCCTCTGTGATTTGGGCCCCCTGCATTCTAGCGCTCATGAAGTTTGGGTAGTAGTCAGGGTGACACCTCCTTTTCTCTGCACCTCATCCACAAACAAGTCCTGGTCACAAAGCTGCACACACACAAACAAAGATTCGTACACAAAAAAGCATACACTAAGAAATGTTAGGGGTTACATTTATTGTGCTGACAGTGTTATCTCTTTGTTTTGTTTTTGTCTTGCTTTTCTTGTTGTCTCTGTCTCTCTGCCTGTCCACTCTGTTGCCTAAGTCCGATGTAGGCTGTCATGCCATAAATTCAATAAAATCAGCTACGGAGTATCTCAGACTCGACCTGTTGCGGAGTAAATCGAACCACCATTCTCTCTCCCTAAACTGTCAGGACAGGACAAGCAAAAAACAATAACATTTTAAAAAATCACTAAAAATTGAAAGTTTCATGAAAATCCATTCATAATTTTTTTGAATAATGTTGTACGCAGACAGAGAGACAAACAAACAGATGCTGCCGAAAACATAACCTTGTTGGCGGAGGTAATGAGTTCATTTCTGTAGTCCAGAAGTAGTTAGTAGATTGATCTTAAAAGCTGGGAGTGCAGGAGCTACAATAATAGGATCAAATTATAAATACTGTAAACCAACGAGGTACAAAACATCCCATGGACAATCCTCTCTCTTTATTTAGAGGTCCTTGGAGTTTGAATCATTTGCCAACCACAAGAAAATATTTAACTGGTTACAGTTTTATATATTTATGTAAATAATACTTTTCTTCTCCTTTATGTATTCATCTTTATCCCCTTTTTTATATAGTTTATATTATTATGAGCATGCATGTATGCATATTTAATATTTGCTCTGTTGTTAGTTTTACTGCTTGTTTTGTAGCCTTTTGTATTATTAGTTAAAAACTTACCAGGGACTGTGTCTGCAAATTAGTCATTGGATAGAAGGCCTTTGTTCAGGGAAATGGTTATCATTACTTAATATGAAACATTGCTTTGTGTACTGTCCCTGAATAACAATCTTGAATCGATCCAGCTGTATTACTTATTTTTAAAAGGTATCTGCTGCTTATCCCAAAACACAATGTAGAGTCATGGCAGGACAACAGCAGTATCCATTTTAAGGTCTACTGCTGGTGTGAGCAGTACAAAGCTAGTCTTTGGATTAATCATTTACAAAACCTTTTGTTTGGTATTATAAATGATGGCACTGCGATTTTAATAGTTATTTTTCTTTGTATGAGCAGCATAAATACATAAAGTTCAGGCTTTTTATTGTAAACATCAGTTTGATTAAACTAAATAAAATTAAATTGTCCATAATAATGACGTCAGAATACAGAGAAAGATTATGCTTAGTTTAGATAAAGACTGTCCCAAAACGTTTCATCTTTGATACCATTAACAGTTTCCTCTCAGTTATTAACAAGTTCAGCACAAGATCAAAGTTTAATGGTGACAAGATCCGGATAAAACGAAATAGATGCTGAAAAGATGGTAAGAATAACTGTACAAATCAGCTGTGTCGTCATAGTTTTGAATCCCAGTAGTAAGTTCTAAGATTTGCTCAATGGCTTTACAATCCAGTTTGGATAAACTTTACTTTGACTCTGATGGCCCTTCTGGTGGTGGGTTTATAACTAGCCATATTAGTCATTAGACAATCAATTTTTCTTGCTTTCTTAATCTCCCCAAGAATGCACAGAAGTGAAACAATAAGCACAGTGTGACAACATGGCATTGTGCATAGAAAGCACAACTATGACAGGCCTCACTAATGAAGAAAATAGTTAAAAGATTAAACATTTTCATAAATAATAACTAAATCACAGCATTCCACAGCCTACCAGCACTCCCTAAAGACAACACCATCACCACACCAATATAAAACGGCTCTACTCTTTTGTAAATGTAACGTTTTTGATTTTGTGCATGAGTAGTTGCTGATTAACTAGATCCTCAATGTTTATTCCTGTAAGTAGTTTGTATTTATTGGTCAGCAGTGAGTCAATCAGCAGAAAAAATGTGAGGCATTATGTAAGCAAATGTATCTCTAGCTTGTAGGTTTGAGGATGGTTAAAAATCATGTGTTGCACACGTATCAGCAGAGGAATGTGCTGACATGTGATTAAAGGCTGACCTGAATTTGAGCTAAATTATTGAAATGAACATACTGTTCATTAGGGAGCCTGCAGTGGAGACAAAGAGAGATGAAGAAAAGATGATTGATGGTTCAGCTGAAGGAACGTACGTGGCATTGCACAGCCATCTAGGGAACAACAGCGAACTGAGCATGCGTGAGTGTTTGTGGTCGCTAAATGTATTCCTTACTCCATTCATTCTCTTCCTGCTGTATTAAACAAGTGCCTTCTCCAACCAGTGCCTTTTTTTGTTTGTTAGATTCAAACAAATGGTCTCATGTCTTCAGTATGTGCTTGTCATGTCAACACTGCTGATGGCTCAGAGATTAAAAGGCCCTCCAGACAGCTATTCTTTCACACTTTGACTATTTTGGGAGACAAACTAATCCGTATAAATCTTATCAAAGACTTGGAAGAAACCCAACCATATGTGGAGGAGATTAGTGTAGAGTTTTTGGCCTTTTCTCAAAATTTTCTCTTCAGATAACAGGGGTCTTGGACATCGACGTGCCTCCTAACACAAACACACACCCTCCCCCCCCACACACACAATCAAATTTACCATTGTTTTCTTTGAAAGTGAAGGACGATAACAAAGTCCCTATCAATGAAGCATTGAACTGGGCCTCCCGAGATTGATTCCCAAGCTCAGAAACTTGCTCACTTATTTACAGAGACACAAAAGGTTTTTTAGCTTACCTCTGCTTCTAGCAGTTAGTACCTTGATGCACCGCACCGAGGCTCTGCCCACACTAACATTAATATTTTGTAAAACAAACCTTTTATCTGCTGGATTTTCACCTCTTATTTACATCCAAAAAGAGGTTTTGGTAAGACAAAATGCATTCACCAACAGTTAGCTCGTCTTCTCGGGCTGCAAATTTGGATTTTGCCTTCAAAAAAAAGAGGACAGGCATGTCAGGAAAAGTGTAATCCTGATTTTGACAATTGCTGCAAAATCTGACTGCCTGTTGATTTGGTGTGTATCTGTGTTCATGCAACATAGAGAAATTATGATGAAAATTACATTGCAGCATGCTTTGTGTATGCCCACTACTGATAATTTACTAAACAGCCTTTTTTTCTGCATTCGCCAAGATTTGTTGTGACTCTATCACTATTACATTTTTGCTCATGTTCTAAAATAATATAATGTTCAAAAATCTGGAAAATCACTTGCCATTCTCAGGATCTTTATTATGACTATATCATTGATGTTGTTCCCACCTATTGACCTACTGTATTTCAGCATTTTGAAAATGTTTACCTTTTGGCCAGCATTTTTTAAAAATATAAAGGGAAAAGTATCAACTTAAAAGGTAGTGTAATAGTGTAGTTGGGACCTAAGAGGCTGGTGTTGTTTTGTTTTCCTAATGCACATTGCTCCTTTTTTAAATTGAGATAAAATAAAAAGCAAACAAAAAAAAAATTGTCTTTTATGTGAAAAGACAAATAAAAAAAGAAAGAAAGAAAGGTGTATACACAGAGCTACAGACGGTTTAAAATGAGATACAAAGAAAAAGAAGGGTCTAAGAAGTAGATTAGGGGTGTTCAGATTTGATTTCTATGGCAGATATAATGATGGTTAGTTTTCTATTCATCTTCTTAGCGCAGTGGGAGCGCAGTAGGCAAATCGGGTTTTAGGATCTGGCCAGTGGGCAATGAGGAGGGCTATTAAAGGATCATTACCATCTCCTGCCATTACGAAGCTGTTGCTCCGGAGGAATTACCTTGGTAATGAGACCAACCTGAAACTGACTGCTAGCGGCAAGCCTGACATATATTACATGAGAACACTATGACACACACCCACACACCCACACACATACACACATATTCATGGATTGATAACGCTTGCTGTTAGTTTCTCACACATCAGAGGGAGCTCATGTGCGTGCACTCAGACACCCACATTTATGACAATCCGCTTAAGCCGGTGTGTGGGAGTCCAATTAATCCTTTTGACAGTTACTTGTTTGTGAGCTTGACATTACCAGGATGTCACATGTTTTCTTTCATTTCATTTACCCTCTCTTACTACTCCGTCAGTGTGTACGCCGAGGCTTTTTACACACAAAATGTTCTCTGACTCTGTGCCTTATGCGGGCACTCTGGAGTCAACGACCTGTGTGCAGCCATTAACCCATAAAGCCATCCGAGAAACACACAATTTGTGACAGTGGGAAAATCTTTTTCCTGTTTTCTGATCTTCTGTGTATTAGAGGATAAAGCGAAATAATTGAAGCAGTTCAGTTTAAATAACCATAAATGTTCATGCAATTAACTGTCTGATGCAAACATGATGTGACAGTTTACAACAGAGCCCTCATTTTAACCAAAGTTTGACACTTACACCTAGTGACAATTTAGAACTGGCAATTAACCTAACACGCTTGATTTTGAACTATGGAAGAAAACTGGATATTCAGAGAAAGCCTCACAGGCGTGTGAAGAACATGCAAACGCCACACAGAAAGGCCCCAGCAGCGTACAAACCCTTCTTGCCGTGGAACAAGAGCTCTATCCACTCCATTGCCATGCTGCACCTTACTAGAAAAAAAAAAGATTATCAACACATCCACTGAAACAACCCCTAGCTTTGCTCTAGCATGATATATTATGACATAATCCCCTGCTGTTTATCTGAAAATTGAGTGTGGTCTGAACAATCATTATCCAAGAAATATTCAAAGCAAATAAAAATGATAAATTAAAGTTAATAAATTTAGTTTTAGTTCATTTTAATAATACACTAAGAATTAATCTTCACTGAGAGAAGATACATTCTATATACTGTGGGAAAGGATTTACAAAGCAGCTTAATGTTGCCATGAAGACTGGTCCCAACTTGAATCCATTATCTTTAGACTGCAGTGGTTTTTATTTAAGAATAACAAAAATAACAAATAAAAACAGGATATTTAGTTTGTGGCATTTTAAGGCTGGATTGTGATTGGAGTAGCAATTATATCCCACCACTTTACTTAAAACACGCTTTATATTACAAAGAATAACAAAGTGACGCAGGGCAGGAATCTGTGTTACATCAATAGGACATGACACTTTAAAGGCACCAGCATTGCAAGCAATTCTGCACTTCTAAATGATTTTGTGTTTGCAACCATAAAATAAATGCTAAAATCCAAGCTTACAATGTATATGAAGGTGCACACACACACGCACATATACACCCACACACTCATACACATTCATCCTCTGTTATTTACAGTACCCTTCCAAGGGCAGAGCCCATTCCAGCTTTACAGTGGACCTAAAGACACACTCTGGGCAGCATTGGCTTCAGCCAAAAAGACTTTATAGCGTCATAAAAAGAGTTATACCCCATCTCACCAACATAATACGTCCTGGAGAGTTACCAAGAGGACAACTTGAAGTCAGGCTTGCTTTCAGAGCAGAGGCAAGCCATCCCCATCCCCAGAGAATATCAGGTGAAGATGGTAATGTAATGATTCACAATAATTATGTTGGTCACAACAAATCCCCAGCATTGACTTAGGTGTTATATTTCTTCTTGGGGGGACTGTTATCATGTTCTTTCTTTGTTAGAGAAATTCTGCAAGGTCCTCCATGTGTCCTCCATGTAAAGTTTGGCAAAGACACAGGAGAGAGTCTTGAGGACATGGAAAACAGCAGGAAAACCCATTTGACGAGGACTAAAAGAACTCAATGCATTTTAGGAAACTTCCTTGCGAAGGATATTTGGAATTTGGTGCCAACACTCACAATGGCTGCTTCATTGTTTGTCTTGTGTTTCTTTGGTCTGTCCCTGCAATGGACTAGTGAATTGTCCATGGTGTGCCCAGTGGCTGACCCGGCAGGAATAAAGGTAAGTTATGGCTGTGGGACTCACTGGTGGTGACTCAAAATAAACAAATTTTCCATTGGCGTCTCATTGATTTCTGAGAGTTTGCGATCAGCGAGCTGTGGCCACATTTTGAGGGGCTAATTTTAAAAAGTCACCACCTATTTTGGTGTGCACAGCTTGCAAAATTGCATTCTAGATCATGTGGATCATTTTGTTGCCCATGGCATGAATTTTAGACATAGATGTTCAGGATTGTAGACTTGAATGTCACAATATCAGGTGCAGGTGTCAAAATACATTCTTGGCAGTGCAGACTTTACAAAAACAAAACTGAGAAGTAATTGAGATGGGTTTCAGATGACCACAAGAACTATGTGACTACTGTGACAGAAAATGTGTTGTGGACATTTACTGAATATGTTCATAATTCAAGCAACAAGGCTGCAATTCTTTGCAACTCATGCGAGAAAATTGAAAAACCCTCTGCAAATGCTGTTCACCAATCTGTGGCCAGCAGTCACAGCTCAGTTAGATGCTACTTTAAGTAGATCTACAAAATGAGTGATGAGTGAGTGAGTGTTTGAACCAACCACAGCTCTGTGATTCAGTCTTTCATCAGCTGTGGAGGACAGTCGGGCCTTCAACCTGTGGGATAGTGTCACTCTGCATTTTAACATGAAACTGTTTGAACCTGCTCTGCAGTTCCCCCAAGATTTCACCCACCACACACACCTACACACACACACATATTTTGTGCATGTTGATGATGTTTGTCTTTGCTGTTACCCTCATGTTTCTACACCACATTTGTTCTTCTGAGCACCAGGTGTTTTTTTTATCCCAAGTATAATCTATGGTTTTCTTTGTTGTTGTTTGTTTTATGCTTTGTTTCCTTCACTGCATGAAGTTGTTTAGCATAGGTAAGAATATGTCAGATGTCTATCTATGTTTGAAGGTTTTACAAGATGGATTAAAAGGAATATCCATGTACAGAATCAGAATCATATTATTCTAAATGTAGATGTCTACTCAGTGAACCCGTAGGAACAGAGCAACAACTAATGATTATTTTCATGGCTATTTAATCTAATTGGTCTTTTGGGATAAATTATTTAAATAATAAGGGCACAGTAGCTTAAGTAATGTCTTTACTTTGTCTTCTGTCTCTGCCAGCCAGCCCAAGTTTAGGCTTAAATTGCATATTCACAAAAAGAAAAAAAATAGCAAATCTGTAAAACTGTTTGTAATTATCATTTTACACTTTCCTTGTCAAATTACATTTATCAAAATTTAAGGTAATTATCATTAATATCCCTCCACAGGCTTTGACATTAAGTTTCCCAGAATTGTTTGTACCTGCGGTGCAGCTTTGTGATGTTAAATGCACAATAGGACCTTGTCTAGTCAAGATGCAAAACAAAA
This sequence comes from Kryptolebias marmoratus, assembly GCF_001649575.2. Lineage (NCBI taxonomy): Eukaryota > Metazoa > Chordata > Actinopteri > Cyprinodontiformes > Rivulidae > Kryptolebias > Kryptolebias marmoratus. The sequence continues at coordinate 15,736,866 of NC_051434.1, forward strand.
AAAAAAGGAAAAATAAAATAATAATCACTCAGTGGTGATTTTACTGTCTGACCTGGATTTTGCATATCTTACATAATACTCATTTTCTCTCTTTCTCAGCGCCTGTCTGCCTGCCTAGTTCTGCCTTGCTGAGATACACATAGACTAAGGCAGAGATTTACATACAGAAAGAGAGCAGGATGGAGGGAGGTTCAGTGTTTCTCAGAGGCAGACAAAGACAGAGATCACCAGTGTCAGCGTGAACCCAGACATTCAGTCTGAGAGGCGATAATCTCGAAGGAGCACAGAAGTGTGTTTTAATGTGTGAACGAGTAAAACAGCGTGTGTGCAGTCTACTCTGTAGTTAAACAATTATGTGAGAAGATGCGCCAGCTGCGTGTTGGTCAACTTCAAACTGCCCGTGAGACAAGCAGGTCAAAGCTCGAGGCCTGTGTGTTTGCATGCATGCTCCTGTTGGTATGAATGATCCTGGCAGAGGCAGTGTTCTGTGAGCGGCATGTGAACAACCTGTGAATCAGGTGACGACGCTGCGCAGAGAGGGGATGTTCTGTGCAGCCACGGAGTCACATCACATTGTGATTTCTTTGAGATGCGGTCGCACACCAAGCGAGAGAGCAAGAAAAAGAAAAAGTAAAAAAACTCTGAAAGATAGCCTAATCCACCAACACTTTCCTCCAACTTTTCCAGGAATAATATTTAAAGTTTCTAAGCCTCCTGCTCTGGAACGCACTGCTGGTATGGATCTAGGCAGGGGAACGGATTTCTGCAGTGCTTATGAAACCAAGTGAACATGACCGGCTTATTCATCTCCAAATGCCCTCGAGAGTGTGGCTGGCAGATGCTTGCTATACTGAAAACACGAGTCACCTGCCTTGTTTGGAGATGTCCTTGTGAATATCCCAGCTCTTGCTTTTTATCTCTTTCGTGCCCTCACAAGAGTGGAGCAGGTGCTGTGTACCGCTCAAACAAGCGAAAGGGCTGTGGTGCACTGAGGTGTGCATTGTTTGCTCTCTCTCTCCTTCTTTCCCTCTCTCTTTCTGCATGCCTTTCAGACATGCAGATAGTGACTACCCCTTGATGTCAGGGAAAGCAAAAGGTTGTTTGTGACATAAGCTCCACCATCCTGGGCTCTTTAGGCCAAGCCTCAACCTTCTTTGCTTGACTGGGTGGCTGCAATGTTAGTTAACGGCAGATGTTTTCTTTGCATCTATGCAGAATGGTAACACCTAATTGAGTTGAGCGTAATTAAGTGTATTGTGGATCCATTTTCAAAACACAACAGGTTATTAAAGTGGCTTTTTCCCCCTTCATTTGTGTCCTCTAAATGTTCTTGTAATCTTTGTTTTCATGGAAATTGAGTGCTATTATCTTAAACCCTCTAATTCCAAGGGCCCTTCAGAGTAATCTGATAAAACTGAATCAAACATTCACAAGCACACCTACTTACAAACATTTGATCTAACCCGCTTTTGTTTTTCACATTAGATCTGCTTGAATGAAAAATGCTGTACAAGATAAGGAAGCCTTTTTAGGCTATAGTTGCTCCTCACTAAGTGACTATCTTCTTTGGGCAAGTGTGAACAGTGCCATCTAGTGAGATGTATGTATATGCATGGCATTTAAAAAGAAATCACAGCCTTTATTAATTGATTCCCTAAACAGTACAGGTGAGCAATTAAATAAGTACACACCTGAAAGGTTGTCCCTATTATAATGTTTCAGATCCTCAAAGACAAGACAAAGGGATAAATAAAAACTCATCAACCTCATTTGAACTCAGCCACAATCACTTTGGAAGTGCATTCTGCCCTGGAGCAAACCATCCCTGTGAGACTGAATGCAGACATTATGTTGACAATGTCTGTTTTTTCTAACCTAGTTATCTTGCTGACCCAGACTACCCACACTTTTACCTTGTCAAGACCTCATTAGGAAGTTTTGGTCAGACTGCTAATCTAATATGCTCAAGATTTTTTACCTTCTCCCCTGATCCCTAAATGAGGTCCTAAAGTAACAAACATATTAGTGGTAAAGTTGAAGTCAACAGTAAATAAAGACAAATGGGAAAGAAACACAAACACCTCAGCCTACACTAAAGGGCTTTGATCGCCACCATGAAAAGCAGATGATCATGTAATTGTGAGTGTCTGTGTTTATTTGTCTGTCTGCTCACAAAATATCTCATGGACCACTGAACAGATTGAAATGAAATTCTCAGAAAAAAATCATTGGATGTACATGGACAACTGATTAACTTTTGGAGTCAACCTGAATAAGGATGGCAACCACAGCTACAATATTTGAACATAGCAAACACAAAAACAGCAATAATTTATTGAAGTATACAGATGCTAAGACAACATTTAGTCTGGTAGTTGCTGAGAGTCATTCGCAACACATACTCCAAGTGCTAACAGATCATATGAGATCTATGTTTAAAGCTTTGACATGCAAGGTGGCAGGTGATATGCACTGCTCTAAGCAATGCTGCTTATATTTAAACAGAAATTGATATAACACATGGACAATATGACAAAACAGCTCTTTAATTTGAACATCATAGTGCTTGTAAAAACATTTTTATTTTCCCAGGCTTTTATCTCTTGGTTTTGTTGTGTTTCTTTTGGTGGTTTTTGTGTTTATTATTATTATTATTGTACAGCACTTTGTGATTTTATGTCTGTGAAAAGCGCTTTATAAATAAACTTTACTCACTTTACTTACTTGTATCAAAAAAGCTAATTTGCAGAACCCATCTTTGCAAGGACTTTCAAAAAACTGAGAAATTAATGAAAAACTAAATAGATGAAACAAGCACTCCATGAAGAAGTCATCTTGCATACCAAAGTTTGAAACAAAGAGCTTGCACAGTCTGTTAGTGCTTAGAGTTTGTGCCATTATCAGGACACACGTCTGCAAAGTTGTGTGTGAAGCTAAAATAGACAGGGCCTAAAATAGTGCCCTGTGGGATTCCTTTTTCCACTGTGTGACAACATTACTTAATGTAGTCAACTAGTGCACACTATTTATCCCCCTATAGGTATGACTCAAATCACAATAATGGTCTCTTAAATAAATTATATATTGGGAGTTTTAAAATTAAGGTATTGCAATTTACTATAGTGATTGTCATTTTTAAATATAGGAACACAGCACCAACTATATTTTCTTTATCAAGCAGTTTGATGGTTTCTTTGAAGAAAAAGGTTGCAGATTTCATCAATACTTGCCCTGAAACACCCTTCTTCAGAACATAACTGGGAGATGACAATGAAGTCTGCAATTATTAATCTCATTGGTATTTTCAAATTCATTTATTTATTTTCTTTGAAAGCATTTTTTTTTTTTCAGTTATGTGGGAATTGTTCAGTTTTACTAGAAACGTTGCATTGAGTAAGTGGTTGGACTAGATGGACTGTATTTCTTTTTGAATGCATTTAAGGTACAAACATCTACAAAATGGGTGGTGTTTAAATTGTCAATAACTTTCAACACTGTTGATTTGTCAAATTCGCTGGACTCAAAGGTGTTGATGTTACATTTATCAAATAGATTTATAAAGCACACATTAGACTAGCAGATAAAGACAGACAAGATGTGAAGTTGTTCATTAAAAGTTCTTGTTTAAGTGGTTTGGTGTTGAATAGCTGGAGGAAGAATAAGTGAATAAAGTGATCAGAGTGTGACCCAGGGTCAAGGATGGATATTTGTGGTGTGCCAGTCTGGGCGTGGATAATGGCTAATTAAAGTTCAAGCACCATTTAACGTGTGCTCCCATTTGACTTAATTTATGACTTCCATTTATATTTTGTCTTTTGGGGATACTTAAGAAAATTCTTCAATAATTAAAATGTCAAATTGGAAACCCATTACAATATTTAAGAACTTACACATCCCAAACATGATTGATTGCTGGATCGTAACTGTAGAAGAGTACAATATCCTTATTAACTCAACGTAATGAAGGAAAGATGTTGGCATGTTGTTAGTATACCATCCATCCATCCACTGGTTTCCCCTTGTCCTCAGTTGTGTTACGGAGGGAACTCAGATATAAATTTCTTCAACCACACTCCCCCTCCTGAGAGATCCCAAGACATTCCCAGACCAGACAAGGTATAGTTGTATAATCCTTCCAGTGATTTGAAGATCTATCCCAGCAGGACATGCCAAAAAACTCTTGAGGGAGGCCCAGGAGACATCCAATGCCCAAACCACCTCAACTGACTCCTTTCAATGTGGAGAAGTCATGGGTCTACTATGAGCTCCTCACCCTATCTTTAAAGCTGAACCTGACCATCCTATGAAGGAACCCATCTCAGTTGCTTGTATCCAGGATCTCATTTCTTTGGTCATTATAAAGATCTCATAATCATAGGTGAGGATCAGAATGTAGATAAACCAGAAAAGTGAGTGCCTTACCTGTCAGCTCAGCTCCTTCTTTACCACGAGAGACCAGAACAACACCCTCATTACTGCAGATGAAGCCCAATCTAATGGTCCATCTCCCGCTCTGTATTACCATAAATTGTAAACAAGACGTCCAGAAACTTAAACCCCTCCACTTGAGAGAAACACTCAAATAGGAGCATCACAACTTTTTATGATTGGAATTCCATTTTAAGCTTTTAGTTTATTTATGATCTAAATGGTACCCACAAGATTTAATTTCTACAAAAAAAGAACAATAATTATTAGTGAGATAATCTTTGATTTTTATTTCTGACATGACTCCAGTTCGAGATGGATTTTGCAAAAGCTTCATGTGGGGCTTTGAAAATGGTATGGTGATAAATATTAAATGAAGAAAAAAAGGCAGTTTAGAAATTCACTTCTTCATTAAGAAATCTTCTTCTTCTCATAGTTATTGCTGAATGGCTACTGTGTAAAAATCATTTTGAACTGAAAAAAAAAGTTATACAGCAAAGCAAAAACGTTAAAGCATTCACTGAAAGAAAAACAGTTTGCAGGGTCAATTTACTTGAACACTCAAAAAAAGGAGGAAGGCCTTGGTTTCACACAAAGCACACTTAGGAGACAACCACTGCAAATGATTTCTGACAGGAAGTGATAAAAACCACTGTGCTATTCTCCACTTGTGTGGTAATGTGTGCATGCTGTTATGTATTTAGGTTTTGCCCTTAAAGGACCAAACTGGCCTCTGCTCACAAGTCTGATGTCCCCAGTCAAGCTGGCAGCAGTGATATGACTAATGTCCCCTATCACAGATCGGCAGACAGTCGAAAAACCGCTTGTAAAATAAAATCCATTTGACAAGTTCACAAAGAAGATCAGTTATAAGTCCATGTTTGGGTCAAAGCAGTGACACAAATGTTGCTGGGTGGGACATGGTAGCCAGGGCAGTGTTTGCTTTGATTCTCAGTATTGGCTGTTTATTCCCCTCAACAGCTACCACTGATTGCATGACAAATTATTTAATAACACGAAGAGCATGTCATGCTGGTCCGCGACCGTATATAGAGCTGAGCTACTTAACCATCTGCTGAAAAACACAATTACTCTTTTAGTTCAGGCTGATGTGGCAGGAAATGAAGGGAGGGGCCATCATCTTTGCCCCTACAAACCATCGTCTTGCCCTGCTAGACGAGGCTGGTATTAAAGTGTGGTGATATTACAGACGGGGGATGTGATTAGGTCTCAATCGACTGTAATTCACTCATCATCCCTGTCTTTTGTACGCAGCTGCTGTGCTCCGGTGAACCCAGACACTGAATGACGACATCAGCTCCTCTGCTGACAGCGTCTGACCCGGCTCACGGACAGTGATGTTTCTTAATTATTGAGACAATGGAGTGGGGAGTGAAACAAGCTAATGGGGAAAATACTACCCAGCCAGGTTAATTTGGGGTTCATTGAATTACCGTGTAAATTAGCGTGATGCCATTAATTACAACAGGTTGTTAATGAAGGAACGGAAACTTCGAGGAGAGAGGGAGCCTTCTGCAGCACCAGCAGAATTTACCTCCTTCTGGATGATTAAATAAAAGCTCAGGCCACAAATTACAAAGCCCTTTGTATTCTGAACACATGGGCTATTCTCTGGGCTGTAAAAATGGGAATGACCTGCACATGGCCTGAAGGAGAAGAGAGGAAAAGGACAGAAATCTGCTTTAGAAACCCGAAAACATGCACAGACGAGCAGGCGCAGGGAGGGACAGTAAGTTTGCACACAAACGGAACTGAATTGGAGGACAATCGTAGGGCAGATTTTATTGGAAGGAATTTGAAACAGAAGGTAAGGCCAGCCGAGGCACGGAGCGAGATAAGCGAAAGAGCATAGAGAGCAGCGGTGGGTGGGTGAGTGGGTGGGGGAGGGGGCTCGGTGGCTGGGTGGTTGCAGGGGTGAGACAAATTTCACTGCACCCCATTTCTCTCTGACATCCTTCAGCCCATCTCCTGAGCCCATCCATCTCGGATGATGAATAGCATCCTGATTTGCATACCAAAAATGCTTTCCGATACGGGCCCTCCGAGTCATTTTGAGAGATTAGAAAATATCGACAATTATTGACGAAGCCCAAAAGCGTCTGCAACATCCCATCTGGAATATTGCCTATACCGTTTTATTTTCCTATTTTCTTTCTTCTTATGAGGATACGTTATTGACTGAAAACCTGATTGCTGCTTGCTGAGGCTTATGAGCAGAGTTGGGGAGGTGTGCTGTGTTGACTTGTTATAGAAGTGGCTGTTTGTGTGCTTTGCATAGGTTATGTTATTGCTTGTTTGTGCACATTTCCCAATGACACAGAATTTAATTAAGATAATCATCACTGTGGTACCCTGCATGGCTCAGCAGTGGGGTCTGTGCCGATTGAGGCCAGGTCTATACAAACCCCGTGATCTGTTATTCTGCTCATGGGCAAACGTTGTGATTGCGATAATAAATACATGAAAATAAAAGAGGGGACAGGAATAGAATGGAGCGCGCAAGAATTAAAAGGCTGTAGAACAATTGTTGAGATATTAAGGCGCATCATCAAGCCAGTACTCACGGAGAGAAGGGCAGGAAATGAATGCCATTAATTGAATAAGACAGACAATATGAGGTAGGTCAGTTATTTTAAAAAAAACGTTACAAAGTGAAATAATGGTAGCAGGAACAAACAGAAAAAAATACTTTCTTTGTTGATAAATAACTTGGAAAAACTAATTTTCGGTGCAGGCAAGAGGTCCTAAAAAGGTCACCCCTGCATATAATGTGGTGCCTTTGAGTAAAATTAGCACAGAGTGGATTCATACATTTTCAGTAATATTCTTCCTGGCTTTAAAGTCACTTTAAACTCATCTCTGTGAGCCCCAATATCTTGTTAAGAGGTAGAGAATCTCCTTACTACGACACCAGAACAATATCTGGTCCCCAGCTAATTAAGTTCCTTGTGTCTCAGCTATTTGTTGTTGCCTAATGAGAGCTATCAGCACCCCGGCGGTGTCTTATACTGTAATTAATGGGCAACGGGAAGATGAGGAGGTGGAGAATGAAGTGCAGGGGGGGAAAAAAGGTAAAATGGAAACTCGTCCCGTCCACTGACCTGTCGCCTGCCCCCCTCCTCCTTTTCCGCTCGTTCTCTCTTTCTCTGCCTTTGTATTCCTCTCTTGACTTGCTGCTCCTTTTCCAGTAGGCTGTTTGACAAGCTGCCAGTTCTAATGCCCTCAGTGCAATGTCCCTTGTCAACTCCCATAAACTCCTATATCTATCAGAGCTTCCTCTTAACAAAAAAGCAGCTTCCATTATCAAAGTGATTAAAAATGATCTTTAATTTCAGGGACAGTCAAGGGTATGGAGAGTTAAGACAATAAGCCAATGGCAATAAAGTTCTACATATCTTCATGATTTTTTTTTTCTGGTGACATGTATTTCTGATGGAAGTCTTGTCTTTTTTGTCACAGCTTTTTCCGATGTAGTAAGTCATTAAAAAGAACATCAGTCAGTGACATATAAGCATTTGAAAATATGATCGATGGACTTTTGAAGTTATTAAGGGGTATAAACAAGCAAGAAAAAACATTATATTATTGGCCCTTATTTTATTTATTTATTTAGTTTAGCTAAAACTTTTGTCAGGTTTAGGAAAACTTTCTTTTTTAGGATAAAACAGTCACTATAACACTGTTATTCATGTGTCACCAGCAAAAAAAAAAACATTTGATCAATAAATAAAACAACTTTCTACAAAAATACAGTTTTGAGGATTGGGTTCACGGTCTATTTGAAATTATTTGTTTTTCTTTTTATTTAGATCAAGCTTTTTAGTTTTTTTTTCTTGTTAAAACAGTAACAAATCAGACATCTGTTATCTTCTCTAAGATTTCTTTTTTTAAGAAACACATTTGGAGGCTTAGATTCACAATCTATTTAGTCCCACTGCCTTTGTCTGTTTAGTTAGGCTCAGCCTGTTTGGTTAAGTTTAGAAATACATCCTCTTTTAGGTTAAAACAGTTACTTTAATGACAATAATCACTTGTTACGAGACAAACATCATCTGTCTGCTACAAGCCCCCCTCTCCATTCATTTTTTAGTTTGCCAGAAAGTCACAAGTAACTAGAGGTCAGCTCTGTGAACGATGGCTGTTTTAACCCTTACAAAGAACCTTTCCTTCTGCTCCAGTTGTGTTGATTTTCTGTCAGCTCTAAGCGCACTTTTAACCACTTTTCTTGTTGCCTTCGTCAGTAAGAAGTGTCAAGTGTGTAACAGTAGTGTACATGGGGTAATTGATCATGCTGACCTTGACACCTGAACATCATTGTTGAGGCTAGGTAACACCTCGTATGAGGATTATTTCATTACATGAATAAAACTACAGTTGTTTTAAAATATTCAGTATTAAAGGATTCAATAACGCTTGATTTTTCAAGTACTTTCACAATACAGTACGTTGTAGAACAAATAAAGGTGCCAAATTACAAAATAAGACAGTCATTTCATTTAAAAAATGAAACAAGCGAAACGAAAGAGCTGCTGACCTGAAAAATATGATTTGATGTCTGCAACACTGAGGAACGCCTCAGTGTTGGATGGATGGATGGATGGATGGATGGATGGATGGATGGATGGATGGATGGATGGATGGATGGATGGATGGATGGATGGATGGATGGATGGATGGATGGATGGATGGATGGATGGATGGATGGATGGATGGATGGATGGATGGATGGATGGATGGATGGATGAAGATTGCATTCAAGTGAGACTGCAATATGAGGAAGGCTCGGTATCATTATCTCCAAAATATCCCATAACAAAGCAGGAGAAATAAAGGTATAGTGCTGTGAATAAAACTTGTAGTGACAGCAAAAATTTGTCATGAAGACCACCTCCAAGTCAAACGGTTCTTCTCATTTACTCCCTCTCTTCCTGCGCAGATACACTGCCAGAGCTTTCACAAGCCCTAGCTTAGTTACATTTCAAGGTGGTGGTGTTAAAGGGTGTGCAGAGAAAAGGAAAACACACACAGGTGCACATATGGTGAGGCGATTAGGATTAAAAAAAAAAAAAAAATGCTCAGAAATAAAAAAGCAGAAATAGGTTTTGGTTCAGTGTATTTTTTTTTTTTTTTAGTTGCAGAGTGAAATGCATGAAAGCTAAATGTGCCAGGACAGGCCTAATTAGAACAATTACAGAGTGGGCATATGGGGTTCTCAAGGTTGTCTGTTGGTCATAGCAACATAAAATGATTAATGAAAACCCACAAAGTGAGTACTAATGTTTCTAATGCCAAGAGAGAATGGAGAGGAGGCTACGTGTTTCGAATATATCTGACGAAAACAAGAAGTTCCGAGGTACAGCTCAAGTGCAACGTAAAGCAGAAACAAAAATGTGACATTTAAATCGCCCTTCCATTGGTAAAACGATCAGCAGGATAAGTGCGTGCGGTAGAGGCAAACGATGGAGATGTTCAGAGGAAAAATGGAGGTCAATACGTTGTTTACTTTCAAAGTATGTTGAAGAAATGAGAGTGCAGGGTAAGAACGGGATGTGATGTGATGAATTGTCCTAAAAAGCAGCACTGGATATCAGACAGAAAATGTGATGAGGCACAAAGGCCTTCCAGTGCATATCAAACAGATGACTTGAGCCGTTTCAGACTGATGTTGTCTTGGCATTATCGACTATGGTTAAGACTGAATGATAATGCCAGTGGGTGAGGAGGAGGACAGGTGGAGAAGAAATACCTGGACAAATCACCCATTGCATACGTAATGCTTAGCAAATTCTTTCTTCTGCATTGTGTTCTGCTTTGTAATTTCCCTACTCTATTGGCATGCGTCACACATTTTTGCAGTCTGTGTTTATCTTGGCTGTTTGAGTGAGTGCCAACTTGAGGTGGTGCACAGAATTTGCTTTGCAATTGTCTGCCTTTTGCCCTGCAATTCTCTGACACATTTTGACTCTACCCAAATAAAACTCCATGTTTATCCACACTTTACATTTTAAAACTAAATGAGGCTGCATTTTTATTCCATCAAATCTCTTGAATTTAATGGTTCTTATTCCATTTAGTGGTATGTATCAGTTTGACAGAAGGCATGTTAAAGGCAGTGGACTTCTGTGAATACATGTTCTTTTTTTAGCATGTAGAAAAATAGCTGATCAAAAGGTTTTCACGCCAACAAAAAATGATTTGAAATGTCCTGAAATGTGTCTCTGTTACATCCGTTACCTCCCATCTGTTGGTGCTGAAGAAAAAAAATACCTCATCTATTTAAGTTGATGACAGCATTGTGTAAATGTTGAACAGGCTAAAAACAACTTTAGAAATTGCTTAGTCTTTAAAGCCATTTGTTTTATCTGTTACAAGCAGTATTTTTTCAAAGTAGACATCTTTTAATTGGCCAGTTGGTCAAAACATACAGTTTTAAATTGGGCTCTGAAAATGGACACCATCCCCTAAACACCAAACGGGAAATTGGATTCTGTCACATTAGTAAAATCGAGGCATTATTACACTGGGAGCAAAAGACTTCTGTTGGTTAATCGAGGCCCAGATTTTTGTTTAAATCACTGAGCACCTGACAGAAAACAAAAAAAATGAAGGACTTTATGGATGATGGATAATCAACTAATTGGAAGCAGGTGAAGAAAAGTCAACTTAGCAAAGGCAAAGATGTAAAGCTAAATAAATATACAAAGTCACAACCTGAAACTGAGCGTACGTCTCAGATATTTATCCACACAAACACGGACACCCACCTTAATGTCCTCTGATGGAGCTACTTTAGCGAAAAGGACAATTATTCTTCTCTATGGACGTACCCTTTTTATTGACTGTGCCAAAAGTCAATGCCTGAGGCACTGAGTAAAAATGACCTTTCACTTGATAATTTATTCACAGCTCCTTCAAGCAATTAATTTATGTCTCAGTCAGAAGCTAATATAGTTGAAGTAAACAAAATGTTTTTTTGGTTTTAGCTGCCATTTGTCTCAATGGCTCTTAAGTGCCCTTGAATTTTAAATTATAGAGTGAGAAGTGGGTAAAGGCAATGGATGGATGTACTGTTTCATCCTTTTGCAATTTGAAGTAGAAAAACCAATAATAAAAATAGATAAAACATGTTCAGCTGGGAAGAGAAGTTTTACCTATCCTGAATGTTCCCACATATTTAAATATAAATAAATAATGAAAAATGTTGTAGATAGATGTTCAAATGGCCTCAGTTTGGAAAAACAAGGGGTTATTTCTGACCTTAGGGCCAAGAGGGCTGCCATGTTAAACCCACTCTAGTCCCAAAAACTACATTGTTTTGCAGATAGTGGCAGCAACAGCTAGCTGTAGCACTTTTGTTGCAGCCTGGGTCACGTCTGGTAGGAATATTATATTTTTGCTGGCAAAACAATCAAAAAATGTAAAACTGACAGCAGTGTAAAGATTTTTAAAATGGCTACCTCATGAACCACAATGACATTTTTCAGATCGAGGTTGTTTTCAGATGTCAGCATGGCTTCGATTAACCATTAGCTTGTCACTCGGTCAGAATTTAGAATCTATTTCTTCAAACTGAGCTCATTCGCAGAGCTATTTACAACAAGTAAGACCTTATTTGTTCATACCCTTTCCACGGAAGCCAACTTCTCTCAGTCTTCCTGAATGATAGCTGCTTCTGGAAGCACATCATTGCCTTTTTGCTATAGCCTCAATAGTGGTGATATCTGTCCTTCAGTGATCCTATTATGTGTTTCAAAATGAGTCACCTTGAATTTATCAAAAAATCCTATAAACAATTTGTTCGCAGGTATTCAATGGCTCAGTTTTGATGCTTCAACTGAATTTTGGATCTGACTGTCGGTTTTCTTTAATGCGGATTTGTCATTGAGTGTTTGACTTTTTAGGCATCTCATAAAGGGTTGCAGTTGTGGATCATTGTAGAACTGAAAGGGGGGGAAAGCATCCTATCAGCATTATAATAAAAATTCCTAAATCCTCTGCTTTTGCCTTGTAATTTCCACTTTTTTCCCTATCTTTGTATAATCCGATATCTGGTTCACTATTCAGAGCAAAACAACCTGCTGAACAACTGAAGCATGCTGCTATCTTTATGGAAAAATGAGCCATTTTCGCTGTGCTTTTGAACCCCACCCGGGAGACATGTTCATATTATGGTGGTTTCTGTTTGTGTCTTTAGGCTGATAATGTCTGGATAAGTGAACTTCAGTGTCTGCTGTCAGCGTTGCCGCTTCCTGAAACAAAAGAGCAGAGAGATCTGGGTCTCTAAATAAAGAGCAGGATGACAAGATAGCAAACAGGAGGATGCGAGTCAAATCACGGAGCGCAGGTGGCTACAAGAAAGTGACATAAAAATTTTAGGAGAGAGGAGGACAGGACGTAATAGGGCATGGCACCCAGGGAGAGAGGAACAGGTGCAGAAAATGAGGAAATGAATGGCAGCAAAGAGAGAGAAAAGAGAGTCATCATGAGGTAGAGAATTAGTTTTCAAAAAAAAAAAAAAAAGAAGAAGAAATTGTATAAAAAGAAAACGAGAGTGGGAATGAAAAAGAGACGGAGGCAGAATGTCCATATAACACTGGAGCTGCTGTAGTATTCTCACCATAACAATAGCGGCAGATTGAGTTGGACAGGGTTCACAGGCCAGAATACTAGCTTTGCCAGACAATGCTATTGAGTGGCTTGCTTGTGTTATCTAGCCTGCCACTGAATACTCCCCCCACCCTGCAGCAAAGAGTCGGCTCAGGTTACGCTGCTCGCTATGTGTTATAGTCCATAACACCTCCCCTCTCTTGAGTAGTAACCTTGTACACATCTGTCCGATGATGCATCAAAACTACTCAGAGATCCAAGGGAGTTCAGCAGAAGAAAGGCGAGCACTCTTTCTGAAAGGGGCGCAGATAAGAGGATCCAATTCATGTGAGACGCTTGCAGCAACGTCCCTCAAAATTTAGATGCTCGGCATGTTCAGGCGCAGCTTGTTTCATTGTTAGCTTGTTTTGTTTTGTTTGATATACAGATTTGTCCTCAGCTCCATTGTCACTGACCCACGCATTTTCTAATTATCCAATTCACAAAGGACACCGCAACAGCTAACTGCAGTACATGATCCCCATTATTTCTCCATGAGATGTCATGTTTATAATTGGAAGTATTATCTCATTGATCACAGCTGCTATTGTCATCTTCATAATTACCACTACAGAGTCATTTAGATGGTAATTTGGGCTTTTCTTACCAAATGTCAAGCTATTCATCTTGTTTATGGCATCCTATGGAATTGACTATTGTCTTTTATAATAGCCATGATCTGCTGATATTTTTGATAGTCACTGTACTTGCAGCATCAGCTCGGTTCTCAGCAGTGTAGTGGAATATTCTGGAGTAAGGAATTTTCCCTACCTGACCTTTTGTCCAAGGCTCTCATTGTTCCCAGCCAGGCCTCCACCTTGCGAGTGACTCTTGTCATGAAGAAGGTCTTATAAATATGGATGCCATCTGGTCGAGGCTGTGATGAAGCTTCGGAAAAAGAAGAGGTATTTTTCTTCCTTTTGAGGGTAGAACTGTTAAGTTGGAATGGGAAATTGGATCTATACGGCACTGGCCAAGGTTACTTCATGTTATGTTTCATCTTATATAGGGACAAAGTTACTTATTTTGCCACACATCGTCCCTCTTGTAACCTGTATAAATCTGAGGCAGTTATCTGAAAGAGTAACTTTTTTTTCTATACAGCCCCTCAAATTTTCTGGAACACGAAACATCCATTTGGGCTTTTAAAAAATTATGTTATATTGATGCAGCATCATTTTTGTATATGGTGCTTGTATTCTGGGTTTCTGTATGTGTAGGATGTGTCATGATTACATCTAATGCCTCATTTAGCCATTATGTTGAGAAAAATATGAAGGTGGTTTTAAGGGCAGCAGGGGCATGACAGAAAATACAAATATCTTACATAATGTGGAACACAATAACTTCACTTTAACCTAAGTACATTTTGTGCTTGTGTGTGTCTGACCATCTAAGTATATCATTAAATGTTAGTGTAATAGATTCCATTTTCTAAATGAGCCAGATCTGGACTTCTTGAAATCTTCCAGGAAAAACTAGTTCATAGATTAAAAAAAAACATCTTAGAGTATGATGAAAAAAACAAAGAAAACCTTGCTTCTTGCTAGTCACCTATTCATCTACCTTAAGACACTTATCCCAGACCTGGTCACAGGGCAACAGCTCAAGCACAGATCCTCAGATGCTCCCCATCTACTTCCTCCAGCACATTCAAAAGGAATCCAACATGGTCCCAGGCCATCTATGACATATAATCTGTCCAATGAGGTCTGGCTTTACCCAAGGCCGCCCCCTAGAGAGACATGTCTGGAACACTTACCTTGAAAAGCATCTAGAAGACATCTTTACCCCATGCCCATACAACCTCATGTGGCTCCTTTCACTGTTGAGAAGCAGTGATTCTAAGCTCCTCCCAAATAACCAACAATCAACTCCTCACCCTATCCCTGAGAAGCCTAGGGAGATCACCAAGATAGAATCTCACAGAAACCTAAGGGTAAGTCCAGCACCTCTGCAGAGGAAGCTCAGTTTAGCCTCTTTAATTTGCAGTCTCATTTTTTTCAGTCGTGATTGCTCATGACAACAGATGATAGTTGGATCAATTGTTAAATTAGTAAAGTTTTGATTTTCTAATCACTGCACTGCCTGCTGGACTTGAAAAGGGCCCCTTGCCCGCACCTAGAGACTATATGCATTAAAACTATTAACAAAATCTGAGACAAAGGGCAATCCTGGTCTAGTCCAGCACTTACTGGAACTGAGCTTGACTTATTACCACCAATGCATATCCAACTCTCAATGCAGTTCTACTGGGATTGGATGTGCCCTAAGGGACTTGAAAACTCAAAGACCTAAAGTACACTCCACAGGACAGAGAAAGGGACCAGGTTTTAAGTTTTCTCTAAATGAAGATTGTTTGGGCAAACTACCATAGGACCTCTAATATCTTTGAGGTTGCATGGTAGTTTGTCCAGAGTTTCACGACCAGGACAAAAACCACATTGCTCCTCCTGAATCTGTGGTTCAGATATAATTTGTTCACTATTTATTTCTTAATTCACTATTTAGTCTAATAGTGAATAGAATATGGATTAGGTGAGAGAAGGCCATAGCGATCCCATCCCTTGTTGCTAAAAGTGGTTTTAGGGACTTTGCACAAATATAAGTGTCAAAATCTTCTTGCTGTTGCAGTTCTGTCTTTATTTTCTGTTTCAGGGGTGAATCTGGTGATTGCATGGCTTAGGAACAAGATATTTAGTTTGAATTAGTGACAAAAATTAAAAATCCTGTCACCAACTCCAACAAATGTTTCATACAAAAGCCATTACTACTTTGCATGCCTCACACACTCCCTTCTCCTCCCTACCCATCCTCCAGGAGCACATGGTCCAACACACACATCGTCATGTCATTCAGGGCGCTTTTACGCAAAACTCATCAGGGGAAACAGATGTCATTATCAGCACAGATAAAGAATCATTACTTTGACAGCTTTCCAAACAGTCATGTCTCCCCGAGTGTGGAAGACAAATGACAGGATGCAGTCTCGTGATCATCTGAACTATAAACTTTGTGCGCGTACAAACAAATTTAGGAGACTTTTATGGTGAATTTGTTATTTTTTGGAAAGTTGCCTACAAGCAGCCTGAACAATATCTTTTGCACAGATGGAAGCACAACCTTGGCATTAATACCCAAAGGGGGAAAAGGGAAAGAGCAAGAAAGGCAGAGAAAATAATAAAATATATATTGGGGTGTTCAGGAGAGGGGGGGCAGAGGGTGCTTTATTATCTGAAGCCTGCAAGAGCATGGAAAGGCCACTGGATATATTCAACAAGAGACCTAAACTAACAAGCATAATACACCTGCACAGAAGCAATACAGATTGAATGCAGTAACTGGCTTTATATATCTCCAGATAATATTTTCCACCACAACAAAAAACAAGAAAAAGGGCAGATTGTAATATTATCAGAAGCTGTGTACAACCCACAGTTGTTTTCCCTATATTAATACAAAATGGTAGCTGAATATATTTACATGTGTATAAACAGTATATATTCATTTTTATATCCCATCATTAAACAAATGGATTCAATAATAAATAAAAAGATAATACCACAAATACAGGTTAATAAAGTTACAGAATAACCATGTTCTAATTTTGGGATATTAAAAAGAAACCTACCAGTATAGTCGCCTAATCAGGTCTGCGAAGGGATGCAAGTTGCACATTTTCCATCTGAAGATTCAATTTCAAAGTTTGGTTGTTGCACATACAGGCAAAGAACAACAAACAACTACAAACCAAAAATCAATAAGATACAAAACAATTTAACCCCTATTCATAACACAAATTTGCCTTTAGTCATAAATCACAATACAATTCAGCCTTTATTCACAATACGACACAATTCAATAAAGGTTTGGCTCAATACATTGAAATTCAATACTATACAAACAATACAACAAAGAAATGATCCAATGTCAACTATTGAGGTTAATTTTTATAAATAATTTATCATAAAAAATGGACGCTCACAAACAGATCTTGTTTTAAAATTACACAAATTCAAAAAACCTGACTCACACTTAACCAGCATTACGTAAAAGTGAGGCCTGGTGCAAAATTAACAGTTGCAAATTAAAAAGTAATACTTTAATCTCATAACTGCATCGCTACACGGTTGTCACATCGTGCACATGCATGGTCCTAAACCGGTACAGCACGGTTAATCCTCACATTCCTATTTTTAACAATGTATCGCTGTGAAGAGAACCAGATTTGATCATTTATGGATATTGACATTGCTGGAATGTTTTGGGGCCAACATTTTCTAATCATGCAGCCTACTCCATCTCTTGCCTTTTGTTCATGAATGAATTTTCTTTTCCTGTTTGAATCCCTTACCCTATAATTATATTCAGCTTGTTTGTGTGGAATCCTGTTAAAGAGCAGAAAATTCACCTTACATCCTTAAAAATTGCATTTTTGCCACAACATAAAAAAACTCCTGACATGATTTCCAAATAAATATGCCAAGGCAACTGAATTCTTGCTTGGATTTAATATGAACTTAATTATCCTAAACAGCGGCGTAAACCTAACGTTTAAAACGCAATTGATGTTGTTTGTGACAATTAAATTGCTCGCATACGTTTCGAAATAATAAAACGAGGAAATCACGTCTTTATATAAACTTATGAAAACAAACTGAGATAAATCATGCATTCTAATTATGTTTTCATAAACCAGTACTCTTCCTGCAAACCAAGCGTTCAAAACAATCTCCTTGTGTTTTTAACATCGTAGCCATGCACAAGCTTAAAATGTTATTAATGAGAAGCTGATTCTCATCACTAAACTTATTTATGTGTTTCAAACGTTTTTTGCATTTAGTTTGTTTTAGCAAGAAAAAGTCCTTCTCTGTTGGACAAAAGGTTTCTGGCTTGTTTGGCACTTTCCATTTCTTTTGTCTGCGTTGTTCTAAAATTGGGAAATAGCTTTAGGCTATACATACACTGAACCAGCTTGTCTATTAATCACACACGTCAGCACCCATGAACCTCTTTGGTCATTGTTTTGTCTCAAATTCAAAGCTCCAAAGAGAAGCAAAAACAATATCGCTTATATCACTGTTCCCAAAAAGGTCCAAACTGCACAAGGCAAGAACAAAATATGTAATAACCACTCGCAGTACAACATGTACCCATTCTGTTGTGTCATTTAGGTCGCAAATCTGAGCCACTTCTCACACACACCCACTCGTCTCTCTTCCACTGTAACAAGATTCAGATTCGGAAATATGTTGAGACTTATAACAGAAATATAAGTCCAGGATGTAGGGTAATGTATCAATAACGAGGAGAATGTTTGGACAAATATATCTCCTGCTGATCAAAAACTTCTTTGACTCAAGATGTTCTGGTTTCCAAAAATTTGATCGAGCAAGTCTTTTAATGCCATGTGGACATATATACATGTGTGTGTGTGTGACTGGCTGATTCTGCTAGGTCAAAGTGGCCTTTATGGACAATTTATGAAGCCTTTTTTTAAAAGGCCAAAATAACTGAACTAAAACCAAAGTAGCTCATTTTTTAACACAAGTGAGGCTTGGGGGAAAAGAGTAGAGAGGGGTAATAAAAACACATCAATTCGTAAATCTGTCAGGACCTGAAGTAAAAGCATACATCTGAGTTACAAACATACATTCGAAGCGCACATCATAGGCATAGCAACTCCTTATGGGATGGTGGGCATCAGTGTTATGCTCTGTCAAAACGGTAATAAGTGTTTAGTTTGCAACTGGATACAAATCACATGTGATTTACACAAATCAAAACTCAATGCAAACTATGATTACAGTAACTTTACAGTAATACATATAATATACTGTATATTCAAGCATAATCTCTGCTGCTGTGAGGTGTCCTGATGTACATCTTATCTTGGCTGCACGTTCATCTCTGCAAGAATTCAATCAGCCCCAATTGGACGTTCTAAGGTGCTCTTTTTACATCAATACCAAACAAATCACTAAGAAGTTTAAACCTAATTTGGTGGGCTTTAGAGTCTCCAATTATTGTGTGACCTTGGCACGAAGCATGCCAAGCAAAATGTGCACTTAGAAACAGAGATAGAGACTCGGTTTGTTGTGGGCCGGTAGCACAAAAAGGTGAACTAAGTTTATCTTTCCGCCTGCATTGCTGCTGCTAGGTGCTGCTGGGCTGTAAAAGTGCTCACTGTAGATTGCATGATGGGGAAGCTGCAGGTTGAGTGCACTGAGATGGTCACACAGAAACATTCAGGCAGCCACTTTTCTTCCCAGAGTCCTGTGGTGTTTGTCTCTTTACAATCCCTATGGGTATCCAAATATCTGTTCAGCACTTTCACTTGATGCAGCCACTGCATACCTTTCTATTGTTTTTCTTTCTTTTGAACTTATGACATCACACACTTTAGCCATGTAAGATAAACTCTTCCTGTTTAAGCTGATTTGTCCTTTTTTGCCAAGTAATCTAGCTTTAGCAGCAGCCTAAAAGTGTGCTCTGACACCAGACTTCTTTCCAGTTATTTTATTATCATAGGTTTCTGCTGTTTATCCCCAATTCCCAGCTTGCGATTCAGTTCTACTTGTTCCAGTCTTTTGTTTCATTGACCCATTTTATAATATATTTTTTTATAATGGCCACATCAGTTCTCCAAATAAGACCAACAGGCTTTGTCTTTATATTGGTGAATAGATACTCTGCCTTTTCAGAGACTTTTACTGTAGTCTTTCTGGAGCTACTTTTAGGCAGGAGGTTAAGAAAAGTGGACTGGGGTAAATGGACTTACGAGGCAGGATCGGGCTTGTGACAGTGTCCAAGTGGTTTTAGTCTGGAATTTTGTAGTATTAGTGATGCAGGGACTGAATTCACCCATCCACCATCTATTCTCTACAACTGATTGATCCTGTTCAGGGTCTCAGGAAGCTGAGGCTTATCTCTGGAGGTCACTGGGTGAGAGGTGGGTACATCCTGGACAGGTTACCAGTCCAACACACGGCCACGTAAATGTCTTTTCCACTAAATGGGTTCCAGTCCTAAATTGGAGCCAGAGCTTGCTTAGCACCAGCTCTTTCTGTTTCCACCAATAAAAGCTCTGGCTAAAGCCCCCCCAAAAAACAGTACTGTCTCAGCACCAAATCTATGATGGGCCAAAGCAAAAAAAACACTGTTGCCAGTTGGCTTTCTGAAATCAAAATAGTTTTTTTTTTTTACCTATTTTAAGGACCCGCTCTAGCAACAGCCCTGATTTAACACTAGAACTTCTTTAGAGGATAAAACAACTATAGAGATGAATAGCCAATCACACAAGGCCAATTTAAAATGACCTTTTAACTGAAAATGCATATGTTTACATCGTTGGAGGAGACAAAAGTACCTGGAGGAAAAACATGCAAATTCCACTCCGAGAGGTCTCAGCCAAGTTTCACACCCAGGACCTCCATACTGCAGGGCAACAGTGCTAAGCAGCATTTATTGTACACATATTTAAGGTGGAAACACTTAGGTTGACTCACGGAGCTGATAAGCAACATTATATTGCCATGTAATGAGATCCTAGTCGTTACCGTTAGTTAGGCCAGTGAACCAGAAGATACTCTGGATATGTTAGATGTAATTTTCTCACACAGCTTGAAACATCTGTTCAGCCCTGTTCATATTCCTAATAAGCTTTTCTTTTTCTTTTTTTTTTATCCACGTCAAAGAGTGCAACTAAAATACCTGAAAAGGTGATTAGGTACATATATGGCCTACAGTATATTATGATCAAGTGAAACAAGATGTGTGTCATTGTTAAATTACAGGCTTCTGCTATTTTTTTTTTCTCCATTATTGAAATGAGCTGCCTCACAGTCAGCAGCCTTTCACAGAAAAAAGCTGAAAAATCTAAGAAAAAAAAAGAAGTACAATCAATATGACCATTTTCCAATTAATGTCATGCAGGGATGAAAATACCCAGCGTTCATTCCTCCTGAGTTCAAAGCATTAATTTTAGTAAGTTTAAAATCTGGATGGCAAAGTTCCATCAAAAGTGAATTCAACATCTTTAGGCAACAGGGATCTGCAAAATCCACTGCATTTACGTAACCTTGGAAACCTAATCAATTGAAGACTAATCGCCTAAACAATAAATGTTTATATTTTTAGATTAGCAAACATTTAAATTAGAAACAGAAAGCCAGACTTAGCTCATGCTTTGCAACTGGAAAAACACGCACATACACAAACACACACACACACCTCTTCTCAAGGGCTAAATAATGACAAACGGAGGCACACAGCTAAGGTGATTAATTATCCATGTCACCAGATGGGACAATGAGCAGAAAAAAAGTCAGATTTTCCTTTCTTTTTTTTCTCCCCAAATGCATTTCAGAATGCGGATTCGATTGGAGAAATGACAACCATATGCTGATGGATGACCACAGGCTAGTATTAATCAAAAATACAGATAGGGGATGTTACCAGGACAGATGACTGTATCTGTGCGCATGCAATACAATGAGAACCAGCAGAGTGTTTATAAACTATAATTAAAGTAATTGAAAAAACAAGCCAGCAGATGGCATTTATGGTAATAAGTCTTTCATAATGTTCAGTTTAAAAAGTATTTAACAATACATTCTTGACTACTAAATTCACAAATACACTATTTTGGATATGCCAAATAATACATGTGCAAAACAAAACTATGTAATTCAAAAACTTAATGCTTTTCTATTCAAATGGTTCCTTTTCTGATCAAAATTCAACCTGACCAATTCCCTATAGATGAAAGAAAAGTGGAAGTCAAATGAAACAGCTACTTATAGTAAAGACCATTAATCTATTTACTGCAAAAAGTCATAAAATGTATCGATTGATGATTCTGCCCTCAGAAGTAAACTTTTTATAAGTTTCTACTTTCATCTGTCACAATTCCTGGCAGAAATCGCATGTCAAGTGTCCCTGGGCAGGACACTGAACCCGTCATTGCCTCCGATGTGCCTCATCGTGTATGAATGTGGTTTAAAGCACTGATTAGACTGGTGGCGCATTTCCTCCAGCTTCACGGAAAAAGCCGTACTTCCGCTTCCTTTCTGCCACTCATAGACCGCTGGTAACAACACTTACAGGCTACTTTGTGTCGATCTGTCACATAATCCTGTTAAAAGGTTTTGATGTTTGCGATGGTAGCATGAAAAACTGTGGAAAAGTTTATGGAAAATGAATACTATTTGTGATGCAAACATCTCATGAGCAAGTCCTTGTGAAATAAAGTCACCATTGAGCAATACATACTTGAGTAGATAAAACAAAACATTGAAGAAATAATTACTAAAAACTATAGATTAGACATATTTTTTTACCTTTAGTATCAAATCACCTATTCATCTTTCTCAAATTAGATAAATCAAAGCTACAAGTCCAGAAAAATCTTAAATCGCTGAGTTCTGACAAAACTTTTAGAGCTGTGATCAAGTGTAGACAAAATCCTTTTTCTTATTTTTAAAACTGTCTAATACATGACATTCAAATATAGAGCAACGTCTGCTGACATGCACTTAATGTTTGTGGCTGAAAACCAACTTGTGTCGTGAATACAAAAATGAAATAATATCATGCATATGAGGCATAAAATTCAGCTGGATGACAGGAAGAGCGACCTCTTCACCTATTGATCCCAGTCTGTCTGTGTGAATGGCACATTATCAAGATGTGAGAAGAACGTTAATTTTTAAAAAGAAAAAAAAAAAATCTTCAGGCTCTGACAAACTTTACTTTTTCTACACTTTCACACACTACAAAGTGTTCAAAACATCCAAAGCAAACTTAATGAATAAACCATTCAACACTTTGAAATGTTTCAATTGGTCTAAATCTTGGGATATTTGGTTCAGGAATAAACAAAGACACAACGCTGCTAGTTAAAAAAAAAAACATTGGTCTCTAAATCTGGGTAACCCAAAAGCAATAAAAACTCTTCACAGATACTTTCAGAAAGGATTAAAGAGAGAATTTCAGAAATTTGGAGACTAAAAAAACCTGAAAGCAATAAACATGTAGTGTTCCTGGAAGGAATGTAAGTCGCTCGCTGCCTTTCATGCCAAAGGTTTAGACTAAGATCATCTTAGTTGAGAAATGAGAATTTTTTGTCAAACCTTGAAAATTATGTTGCAAGATTGTTGTGAATGACTCTCAGCTACTACCGCATCAGATTTTAATTCAATATCTGTAAAACAGACTGAGTAATCGACATATTTGTGTCTAAAGATCAGTTACCTGCTGCAGCTGTCTTGAATCAGGTTGACTTTAAAAGTTCATCAGTTATAGATGCACATCCAATGATTTCTTTCTGCAAGTTTCATTAAAATCCGCCCACTGGTTCATGATATATTTTGCTAACGCTACAGACAAACAAACACACACACATATAGGCAAAGCTTATTGCTTCTGCCTTTGGCAGTGGGCGATAATGAGGAAATTGCACAGTAGAGTTGACAAAGTTGTGTCACGCATGAAAATATAGGGATATGACAACAGAGAGGAAGGATAAACGTCTTTTTTATGATCTGGTTTTATTTGAAGCATTGTCCAAATAAACTCACTAATCAATGTATAGATTTACAAGAACAGTGACTTATTTTTAATACGCAAACTAGACAAGGATTCACATTAATCGCACTCTTACGCGCGA
The DNA here is from genome assembly GCF_001649575.2 of Kryptolebias marmoratus. NCBI lineage: Eukaryota > Metazoa > Chordata > Actinopteri > Cyprinodontiformes > Rivulidae > Kryptolebias > Kryptolebias marmoratus. Next base: position 15,760,630 of record NC_051434.1, read on the forward strand.
TCAAACTTTTCACTGCATCTTGCTTTTTATGACAAGCACTATATACTGCAGCAGAGTCAGGACAAAAAAAGTTTGTATGAATAAAAGAAACACTTGTGAAGCAAAGGACTAACCTGATAAAAGCTCCATGTTGCCCCTGGGTCAGTATATGGAGGTAATAAGTCTGAGAATGGATTCATTTACATACTGTGACAAGTTATAGGTCTGAATGTTGCTTTTTGCAAAGGGAAGCAAAAAAAAAGAAACACAGGTTTGTGGTATGTTTGAATGATTTATTCTAGTGAGATTGGAGCGTAAAAGAAGAGTTTGATGATAAAAGCAGGCGGACGAATGGAAACGAAAGCCAGAGATGTGTTGGAGGTGGTTGTGTTGGTGGGAAAAGTGGGAAAAGAAGATAGCAGAGTTGATGGAGAGTGAACGGAAAAACAGAGCTGTGTCCAGTGTGATCACTAAAACTGGGAAGTTGAGTCAACCTGACTGGCAGGTTGGCGGAAAGTGAAGCTGAAGTCCAAGAAAACATGATTAACACCAGGAAAGGACGAGGAAGAAAGAAGAACGGACACACGGACTCAGGGAACACACACTGGAATACACTGTTTTTTTAATAAAGATATACAGGAGACACGGGAAACAACTAATACTCAAGACAGCCAGACTCTTCTGTTAGGAACACGGCATAAAAAAGATGAATAAAGTAGCTTTTTTCTGTTTGTTATATTACAAAAGAACATTGTGAGAAGTGGCGAGTTGATTTGCCGGTAAACACAAACTGGCTCTAGTCACCAGTTGGAGGTTTTTCTGCTAATTAATTCTTCATGAGAAGCAGTGAGAGCAATCACACAGCTTATTGGGATTTCAGTCAGGCAGCTGGAGGAACAGATAAATGTCTGAACGAAAGACGAGAGTTCTATTCTGAATTTCTGTCTGACAGCCATAACAATAACTTGTTTTGCTTGTTCCCCTGTCACTTTCTGTAGCTGACATGTTGTTCTGAAATCCAGCTCTAATAATGCGAGACTGCTGCTTACTTTCAGCTTTTTTTTTTCTTTTTCAAGTTTTATTTTGTTGTTGTTTCTCTCTCTCTCTTAGTTTTTTTTTTCTTTTTCCCCAATGTTCTTTGCATCAAATGCACATTCGCACAGTTGTATTCACAGGCAGGCAAATACAGGTTTGAGAGGTGGGATAATGCAGTAAAAACAAACCAAAATTAAAGCTCCAGCATTCCTTGAAGGGGTGCATACCGCCCACGACAGAGTTTGAAACTAAGATCATCTAATGTCGAAAATCTTTTGAGTTACAGCCATTTTGGTCCAACCTTGAAAACAATTGTGTGTGCAATCCTTTACAATACTGCATGATTTCACACCACCTGTCAGCGTTCACAATCGGTGTTGAGAATAATGCTCAGCTACTACTATTCATTACGGTTCATTAAGCATGGTTTTATTTTGTTATTATTATTATTTTTTAACTTTGTCTCTTACAAACAACAATGTATCTGGAATTTCCAAACCATCCATCCATCCATTCTCTTCCGCTTATCCGGGGTCGGGTCGCGGGGGCAGCAGCCTAAACAGGGAGACCCAGACTTCCCTCTCCCCAGTGTAACGCTAGGGTTACGTTCGAGGGAGGAGAGGAGGCGTCAAACTCGTCGGGTCGATCAAAAAAACTTGCAATCACACTGGTACTGGGATTCCACAGTGTAATCTTTAATAAACGCACTTCCACAACCTTGTAAAGCCCGGTTGAACGGCTGCTATTATATTAAACATACATAAAATGAGCAGAGTCCAAACAACATGTCCGTCTAGCACTTCTCCCTCGCTCTCCACAGAGAAGCTACGGCGCATACGTGTGACGTCATCAGCTAGACTAGAGCATCTTAAAGAGACACCACCAGTACGGCTGTTACA